>NC_071102.1:29585000-29867500 GCF_024256425.1 Clarias gariepinus
TCATCACTAATAAGGATGTAAGGAAGCGCAGACAAGTCCTCAAAGACCTAGTCAAAATTATTCAACAGGTATAATAGCAGAGCCTAAGGTCAATTATTTGTATGCATAGTGCTATTAATCTTATTTTTTATGTAATTTGTTTTGATTCTGGTCATATAAAACTATTTTATATGTTTATCAAAGGCATGGGCTAGCTGGAAAAGAAAAAAGAAACAAAACGATCGACTCCCAATTAATATAGTGCTAAACTCCTACCTTCTCTGTTTTTCTTATTACATGTTTTTTTTTTCTATTTCTCACAATCTTCATGTTCATTGGATCACTGTATTTTTTTTTTTGTCTGTGCATGCTCATCCAGAGTATATTCAAGTTCTATGAATTATTTTCTCCCTTGTTCTCTCATTAGAAAGAAAGTCAATAAGATTTAATTAAACTGGCCATTATAGTTTAATGACTTCTGTGTTATATTGACACACCACAATATTAAGGTTGTAGCTGTATATTATAATTTAATGAATAATTGTTATCACATAAATATCAAGGGAAATTTACTGAAAAAGTACTTTTTCTGTGTTTTACTTGTACAATACTAGTCAAAAGACCACTTTTTCATGGTCTTTCCTGATTTTTATTTCTTTCTACATCATAAAACAAAAAATTCTCCTCTTCAGCAAAGGGAAGTTTTGGTCTTTCTTTTCTGGGATGGTCTTCATAAAACACAGTTACATTATGGTGCTTGGTGGGATGTGTTATTTCCTATTTTTTTCAGTATTGTTCTAGAATGTAGAAAATAAATCACCAAAACAAAAAACAAAAAAAAAGGTTAAATTAGACCGTGTGTTCAAACTTTTGACTGGTTCTGTATAGTTACCCAAAAGTAAAACTTCGGAAACTAAGGTTGTGCAAATAGGGCTTCTGACCATATAATATATATTAATTAAAGATTAATAATATTAAAAAGCCACAGACACACTAAGTACAGATATATTTTATTAAATAATCCATGAATCCATGTGTAATCCATGATTTCTAGTGCTTGCTCCATCTCCTGCTTGTTTAAAATTCAGTTATGATTGAAAGTAACTCCTGGTGAGCAGCCTGCTTCCATTCCTGAATAGGTGATGCCTGCTGTCACATTAGTGGAGGGATAATGCTAAGTTCTTTTCCCTGTCTTGCCCCAGGAGTCTTACACATACAAGGATCTCATCACAGAGTTTGTGGAATGCCTGTATGTTAACTTTGACTTTGACAGCACTCAGAAGAAACTTAGGTAGTGCCTGTTGGCAAGGATCACTTCCGTGTGTGTGTGTGTGTGTGTGTGTGTGTGTGTGTGTGTGTGTGTGTGTGTGTGTGTGTGTCTGTCTTTCTCTCTGTCTGTCTGTCTGTGACATCCTGAAAGCTATTCACCTGCCTAGTGATACTGTTTCCAGGGAAGACATCATATATCTCATTTAGACTTTATCATACCCTAACTTTTGGCTCAGACTATATCCCAGGCCGAAGCCACAGCTTATCTGAAAACAGTTGGAGAGACGGATATTTGTTCTCCAACTGGGTGGGATATGAACTGGGTCAACTAGTCAATGGTGGATGATATTGAATCAATCCATTTATTTAGCTGTTTTAGCTAGATAACTCATCATATCTGGCTCGTGGACAGTATGGCAGTATGATTAGGTTTCATGTGTTTTTGCAAACTATTAAGTTAGACTAGAGAAAGGTATGAAGAAATGGATCTTCTGTTTGCAACTGTAGTTTCATCTAACATGCCAATTCCCGGCTTTAATACAGTACCTGTTGGTAAGTGCGTTTGTAAAGGGTTCGTTATACACCTCATAACATCTCTGTAATCATCCGACACTTTTATCCTTAGAGTCACAAATATTTGGACACATCCAGGCCGCATTCTCCCATATAAGATATATATAGTAGCAGTTTTTAATCTTGTGACATAAGGGGGCTGCAGACTAATCACTAACTTCTTGTGCGAATTATGAAATGCACATTGCAGCTATTTTAGTCTAAGCATAATTAATGTTTCTTAGAGTGATCCTTTCCTTTTGTACAGAGTAGAACCAAGAGTGTGCCAAAAAAATGACGAAAAACCAATTCTGTTAATCAGTGTTCATCATGAAGGGAAGACTAATGAGTTACTGAAGGCAGGCTCATTTTTGCCACATTTTCTTTTCTAGATTTGTGGACGACTCCAGCAAAGGGGTCTGATTAAAAGAGGACAATTAGACTTCGTTAGTCTGATTGTACAACACAAATGCCAGCATTTGTTAACATTCCCTTTCATTGTTCTGCATGCAGATTAATCATGTAGCTCACAGGATCTGAGCTGAGAAACAATGTGGTGTGTAACACTTACATAATTTGATTTGTGATCACTGCACTCTGCAAATCTTTATCACATTTCAACAGTGCACAGGATTCAGTTTTTCCTTTTTTGCTGCCGAATGTACACAAATAATGAGTCAGTTTTCCCTACTGTAAATTACTGTAGGTAGCAAACCATGATACATTTAAATCTTAAAGAATTTATATGAAGATATTTATAGTGCCCTTGTTGGGGATGTTTCTACAAGGCATGTTCAAGTCAAAGTGGAACTTTTGATTGTGCAAAATAGTAAGAACAAGGTATGTGAGTAAAAACTACCGTTATTTCTCGATATACAGTAATCCCCTGCTACACTAATGTACTGTAACTTATCCTAGCGTTTTACTAGTGCTTGGATACCATCAATGTAGAAATTTTTCTCAGTACGCCCATGCCATCATCTGAAACGCTGCCGTCCCAGGAACTCCTTTAACGACACAAACATGTGGAAATGGCTGGGTGTGAGGTCAGGACTGTATGGGGGATGTGGAAATAACTTCCAGCAGAGTTCCTGTAATGTGCAAGTAGTGTTGGTGCATGATTGTGTGTACAGTTACTACACACAGATGCATCTCTTTTACAAGTTAGTGACAAATTATCAGTACTTTTCAAGAATCAAGAGTTCCACTCACTTAATGTTCACTGGCAGTGGGCTCCAAGCCATAGTCGTTCACAGATGCTCAAATGTTTTACAGTGGTTAAGAGTCTCATCACTGTACTGTGCTTGAAGAAATTTAATCACGAGTCATAATTTGACTTGAACTCTCATCACAGCATTAAGTGAAGTAAGGAATAAATTATTTATCTTAATACATGATAAGTTTTATTTAATTAACCTGGTCTTTAAATTTAAGGTTACATTATTAAACTGTTAAAAAGTTTTTTAATATATAAGTGGAAAAATGTGTTAAACGTGTCTCACACACCTATACAGTACAGTGTGTATTAAAAGGTCACTCGCTTCAGGTTTCGTGCTTGAATTTATGGAAACGTTTATTACGGAAAGTGGCTGCAAAATCGCAAATACAGTTAAGGTTAAAATATGTTTTCATTTTCTAGCATCTGCATGCATTTCACTGGACAAAATGTTTTATTAAAAAATAGCAATTGTGTTAATTGAGGTTAAGGTATTACTGTATGTATGCATGTTCTCTCTAATCGATTTTATTTTTTTACATTTTTTGCATGATGTCTGCTCCCTGTTGCAACCTTGTACTTGTGTGCTCATAGATAATGTGTTGTATATTTGGATGTGTTTTTAGGTACTAGTGAATGACTTCTTCCTGGTGGCTTGTCTGGAGGATTTTATTGAGAATGCTCGCCTATTTATCTTTGAGACATTTTGTCGGATCCATCAGAGCATCAGCATCAGGTACCAGCTATAAAGTGAAGTACACTAATCCTCTTAGCGCTGTAAATCGAGGTTAGCTTGGTGTGAATGTGCACACTGCTGCCAAGATCATCAGGATTTCAGCCAAACCCTTGGGAGAGCGGATACAAATCACAGCAGGGTGTATTTTGGGAGCATCAAAGATTGAGGCAGAACAAAAAGAAGGTTACACGATTCTTCTTGATATGCATGTAGAGGTATGAATGCAATTTTTGTACATTCCTGTTTTGTTCTCTCAAGTCATCGTTATGACTGTAGTCTTTATTTATATGCTTAGTTATAATAGTGTGATGGAGATGACTTAATAGATGTTCCTGAGAGACGTGGTTTAATGAGCCTAGTGATCAGAGTGGAAATGAAAAGTATGGATTTGGCTTGAAATGGTTTGGTAATATTTCTGATTTTATATTTTTACTGTTATCCTTTCCTCTCTTTTCTCTCCTCTTGTGCTCTGCTCTACCACCCCATCTGTAGCATGTTGGCAGATAAGCTGAACATGACCTCCGAGGAAGCTGAGCGATGGATAGTAAACCTAATTCGCAACGCCAGGCTGGACACAAAAATCGACTCCTAACTGGTGAGGAAGTCCAGAGACCTGCTGCTTCATCTTCCATTAGTTCAGTCTGCCTGCACTGTGCAGTCCAGTGAGACCAATAAATAGATTTTATCAGCAGCTTTTATTCTCTTATGCCTCTTCTGGGAAGCATCATGTGTGATTAGAAATTGTTAGTGATGGGTAGAGAAAGTACACATCAGTAAAGTCTTTAGGCACATCTGCTAAAATTAAAGCAACTTTTGGAAGACCAAAAAAAAATGCATTTTTCACATTTTTGTATTTCCAATAATAAAAAATATGCCTGAATTAAATAGACTGAAGGAACAAATTCTTAATTTGTTTTCATGTTTTTCTCCTCAAAATAAACTGGCCAAGCCAAAAAAAAAAAAAGTTGCCATTAAGCAAAGAAAATAACTAAGGAGATTTGAATACTAGAACTGCGTTAACACACTTTCAAAACCTAGAAGGATTGTGCTAAACTGTCAACTTAGTGAAAAAAAATGTGCTCAGAAAAAAAGCATACAGTAAATGAAGATAAACACTTAAACAGTAAAAAACATATTTACAGTATGTTAAATAGTAAAAGTAAGAGCATTTCCATACGCACACAATTTAACAAGAATAGGATTGGGACTAAACAGCTGTGTAAACCACTTGTGAGTGAGACCAAACAGAAAAAAAAAGTCTTCAGTTTGCCAGGATGATTATTAATATGTGGACCTTTCCATTTTTTAATAGTCTTGCATTTTGTCAGGTTTCAGGCTTGAAGGTGTGGATTTGTCTTGGATGAAAGCCTTTCAGTCATGGCCATACGCTCTGGTGTGGTCTGCGCCTTGGTGGTTCCTGAATTGTTTCTGACCATCCATTCCAGTTTCCCCTCCGCTGAGGGTGACAGATTTTTTTTAAAACTAGTCTTGGAATAGAAAAATAGCTTTAAAAGTGTCACCTAAGGCTAGCATACTCTTTCCTAGATAATGTTAGTTTTTGATAACAGTGCTCAGTCACTTACCATATGTTAAAATGTACACCACAAGAAGGTGCACTTGCAGTTAAATATTTAAAAGAAGGTATTAACATCCTGAAGAAATTGCTAAGCAGATTTGACCTTGTAATGCTGTGCATAGTTGTGCGAGCAGTGTTGCTAGATTGGGATTGGGGATTGGATTGTCTTGAGCTGGTGATAGTTGAGCTACAGGATCAGTTCTAGCACTTTTTTTTGGCCTCCATTTATTTCATTTTAGAAAACCATGGGCTGGTTGTCAGCACTGAATAAACATTGTTTTTTTATTGTGGCATCCCTGGTGAGCACAAAGCAAGAGAGCGTGAGTGCGAGTTAGAGTGAGCAAAAAAAAAAAAAAAATGTTTTCGCTTAAGGATACCCAATACAAATAATCCTGTGGTAGTAAACCTAATTCAGTGGTAAAACCTGCTATTAATCCACACTTTGCATGTGTGCCATGGGGAGTGCTCAATATGATCTGTTGCATTATTAGTCTTTACTGTATTTATTAATCTTTGTTTAAACTGGGTTTCATTTATTAATTTTAATGGTCTTTTTTTTTAGGGGACAAACCAAGTGCATATTTGATATTTGATTAAATGTCCCTTTATAAGAGGCTTTTAACAACCATCAGGTTTCTGATAGAATTCTTGTTGGATATTTGACCACTATTTGTTTGACAAAATTAGAAATAGTAGTGTCTAAGTATTTGTTTTTGGTGTCAGGTCACAGACATGATGTTTGAATAGGGTTGAGGCTCTGTAATCCTAACATTGACCTGCTTGATCCATTCTACAACCAGTTTTAATGTGTGTTTGTGCCACTGTCTTGTTTAAATGCTCAATTTTGTTTAGGTTTTAGCTGTCTCTCTAATGGTTTAAGATAGTCCCGCTTCTTCATTATTCCATCCACTCTGTGACCTGCACCAGTCCCACGGACAGTAAAATAAAGTATGATGGTACCACCACCTTGCTTAACAGTTGGTGCAGTGTCCCTGAAGTTGAATGCCTCACCTATTGCTGGTTTAAACATTCTTCCAGATGTTTTCTTTGTTTTTGTGGTCAGGTGCAATCTTTAATCCAGCTTAAAGGTGTGGATTTTTCTTGGATGAAAGTCTTTTAGCCCATAACCATGGCCATAAGTCCTGGTGTGGTATGTGCCTTTGTGGTTATTGGATTTTTTTTTGACCATCTGAACCAGTTTCCTCTCATCTGAGGGTAACAGTTTTGTCTAACTGATCTTGGAATAGAAACATAGCTTTAAAAGTGGCTCAAATGGCTATCGTTTTCTTTCCCAGATCTGAACTGAGTGTTGGTCAGTCCAATGCGTGATGTCAAACAAAACCCTTTTTTTGTTGGCACAGAAAACCTACCAGCTGTAGTCAGTCATCATGAATAACACGAAGCTTGGAGACCTTGGCCTTGGCAAATTTAAATATTTTAGGACTTGCAGTACCACTGAATAAATAATGTGTGTTTAAATTAAATAGGATTAAATGTAATATAATGTTAATGCTGTGTTGATTTCAGAAAAAACTATGTATGCTGTAAAAAAAAGTCTTGCCCAGAAAAAATAAATGTTCAAAGAAATCATTGTAAGCCCAAATAGTGTCAAGACGTTCATGTTCATGATGAGCGTATTTAAACCTCTGTCTGCAGCTATACAGTACATTATCTAATACATCCACTATTTTGTGCTTTTGACCTTGCAGGGTCATGTGGTGATGGGAAAGAATGATGTGTAAGAAGACCAAGAGCCTCTCTTTCTGCAGTCAGATGTTTGAAAGAAGAAGCTCAGCCAGAGCATCAAAACGAGATGCAAAATATAACTGAATGTTACATAAAATAAGAAAAGGTTGTGTCCTGTTATGTTCTTAAGTTTTCTTATCTGGAAGGAACCAATATGTACATTTTCTTTACAGACACCAAACTGAGCTGCTCAGGATACCAGCTTCTATTAGACTAGCAGGACATTACCACCCCCATAGCACTCATTCAAGTGATAACACCCAGCTTTTTAACTTTTTTTTTAATTTTTTTATTCTATTTCAGATTTTTTTTATCCTTCTTTTTAAATGTATTCTAGCAGCTACAACACTGTTGCCTCAGTTCACTGCAAGTCAGTATTGATGATGTAAAATAAACCAAATGTTACTTAATGATTTCCTTGGGTGTGACCAGTTAATTTACTGAAGTGCAGACAAGCAACATTTGGTGACTAAAAATGAATGACACAATTTTTTCTTATGGAAGTAATAAGGATTAATAATCCAACTGAATTAAACATAACATAACAGTATGCAATTAATGATTCTTCTTAAATCTCAATTGTCTAAAGAGTTTAAATGGCTTAGAATTTTTGTATATACATTTAGTTTTTTTTGTTTTATTATTTGATATTCAGTTACCTGGAAAAGGTTGTGGTTATTAAAAGCAGACTGTATCTGAAGAAGGAATAGGTGATTATGCTACTCAGCTACTCTGTTAATTTATGTTGTAAGTTTATGTTGCATGTAGCACCTTGGTCCTGAAGGAACGTTGTTTCGTTTCACTGTGTACTAACTGTATATGGTTGAAGTGACAAAAAAGCCCACTTGTACTGTTTGAACTTAAAAAAAAAAAAACTCAGGATAGCTCCAGAGTTGTTAAGTACCAATGCTGCTGGTCAAAATTCATAGCTCATTAAGGCACAGTTTCTGTAAAAGATATCTTCTGACTCAGCAAGAGCTTCAGAAAGCTGCCTAATACAAGGTGGTATCAAAAAGTTTCAAGACTAGTTTTGTACCTTGCCAACACATACAAGGCGGCACACACAGGCAGGGGGAGCACCGACCTTCATAAATCAATGCCAGTGCCAAGACATTGTCATGAGAGCTGTGCAATTGGTGCTATTATCACCATGTCCACAACATTGCTGCCATTGTCGATGTGCCATACAGAGCAGTCCAGGCAATGATTTGAAAATGTTCCGTGTTGCTACAGGTTTGTCCCCATGCTGCTGACTCAGGAGTGAACATCGTGTCAAAGTCTGCCAAGAACTCTGTAAGCCCCCCTGTGGTTAAAAAAAAAGTTGGGTGTATGGGTACGACCTCGAGATGAAGCAACAGTCTCTTCACAGTAGAAGAGCCCATCATCTCCACGACCGGAAAAGGCTGGGCAGATCTGCTCAACCAAGTGCATTCTTACAGTCTTTTTCGACATTTGTCCCCAGAGCCTAGTAGAATCAGTACTAATTCTGCTCCCAGGTTTAAAAGAGTCTGAAGAAGGACATGTTGCGCATGTCTTTAAACTGTTTAATACCCCTCTCATGGAAACTGAACTGAACTATATAATTTGTCAGTGATGGTGTGCGTAAAATGTACAGTATGTCCACTAGATGGCGGCAGTGAACAACTTTTTCTCGTATTAAATTATATTTGGATTTTCTTAGCACATTTTTTATTGATTACCTTGAACACATTGGATGCTGGGGGGTGGGGGGGAATATTCTATTGACACCGGGGAATAAAATATTTGAGTGGCCACGACTTACTAATGCATGGGAACAAGATAATATGCTGTGGCCACAACTTACTAAGGTGTGGGAAATGGTATAATGCATGGCCACGAAATACTTGTAGCTATGACTTAAGAAGGAGTGGTAATGAGAATATTTTTTGTTTGAATAGGGATAAATGCTATGAGGTTATTAAGTTTTGGCCACAATATAATATCTCATGGTCACGTATTATACTATTTTCTTGCCACACCTTAGTAAGACATTATCCCCATATTTAGTTGGTTGTTCTCTCGCCTTAGTAAGTCGTGGTCACGGGATATATCCCCCCGCCCCCCTTCCTCCCCCGGTGTTACAGAGTCGCTCAATAGCTTGAAGTTGTTGACGCTTTTAATTTCTCTGCTAAGGTGTTAGTGTACCCGCAGGACTGGTATGCGGAAGAACATGTTTACAGATTCAACCTTTTATACATTTGAATGCAATTGTCCTGTCCTAATCTGATATTCAATACCACATTATGAATTATGATGTATATGGATTATCTTGTCACGAAACAAACAGATATCCACCAGCTGCTTCTTTGTGTCTGCTGTATAATATCTCATTTGTGAACTTAATTGCATTAAACATTCCAGTTACGCCTACTTCTAAAGAAGAACCATCTTTCTGCAGGAGCTTTTCTAAAGCGCTGCGCTGTTGAGTTTTGGTTCGGCTTAAAGCGCCTCGAGTGCATTTCTGAGCAATGTCCCTTACAATTAGCAGACAGGTTTGTGAGACCGATTAGAAAGGGGGGAAAAGAGAGGGTGTGTTTGTTTAAGTGTGTGTGTGTGTGTGTGTGTGTGTTTGAGAGAAAGAGATGAATCTTCGTCTCCAGCCCGCGCGCTCCTCCTGAGCCGGGGAACGGAACGCACGTGCCTGCGCGCGCTCACTCTCCCAGCAGAGCTGACGTGGGCTGTGGGCTCGATCTCACACAGCTGTTGCGCATCTGGTTCTGCCGCTGTTCCACTGATCAGCAGCGTCATACAAGGACAAGACAGAGTTGAGCTACTCGAGAATGGATGCGTTACACGATTGGGTTCTAACGTACCCGGCTCCGGCCCGCCTGGTCTGGGTTCTGGCTCTGGTTCTGGCAACTCTGCTGGTCTGGAGTCTGTTCTTCTGCTGCTGGGAGACTCGCAACTCTGTGTCTCCTTTGGAGAGATACCTCTCAGGTAAGACCTGCTTTGATTCGTGCATCTGAAATCAGCTTTCTTTCTTTAAAGGACATTTTAATCAACTCATACAGTAGCTTCTTTAGTCCCTCGGCCTGTCCGCACCCAGAGGACAACTGACTCATAGACAGTGATACTGTTAAAAAAAAAAAAAGGAAAGAAAAGGAGAAGAAGGCATAATATAAGCTACTGCAAAAATAACGCCGAGTGGGAAGGGTTTCCTTTTCCATTCATTCAAAGTTGTGCTGGTTTCCATGGTAATGTTTTCCATTTTCCGTAAAGAGCGGCTTTTTTATAGGCCTGGGCTGCAGAATGCGGTCAGCTCCGTGCAGACTGTTTATGTGTCCTGTCATTTTTTTTTGGTGCTGACATTTCAGGAGGCGTTCTTTAAACTTCTAAAACACACAGTGCCCACTCCGTCATTACAGGGTTTAAAAACTCTTTTGCTGACACGATTTTTAAAACCCCTAAAAAGAAAAAATCCACCCAAAACCAATTTGGACATCGCAATTTCCAGTCAATATTTGATCTCCCATGGTGCAAAAAAAAAAAAATCAGTCTACTTCATAGCTGACTTTTTCTTAGGTTTAAACTTCTTTCATGAACATGTTGGTTTTACCTTGGCTACCGGTCATTTGCTGATGGATATGATATAATTTAAAGTTCAGCCTTTATTCATCACCTACAGTATATATTACTGCACAGTGAAATTCTTTATTCTTTGTATATCCCACCTTTGTTACTAAGCTGGGTTCAGAGCGTAGGGTCAACCATTTTTACAACACCCCTGGAGCAGACAGAAGTTAGGGGCCTTGTTTAAGAACCCAACCGCAGAAACCTAGCAGAGCTGGGGTTCAAATCGCGACTTACTGTATCAGTAACTTAGAGCCTTATCACACTTACTGTATCACCACTACCCATACCCAGGTTTAGCCCCTAAATCAGAGTAGAAGATCCTCTACCTAGGTTACATAGATTTAGGTAAATACTGTATATAACTAGATTTTTTATGCCTAACTGCATTGCATTCTGTAACTGTGATTTCAACATTTATTTGTTAGTGGTACTATGTAAATGATTAATTTTTAATTAATATTACATTAAATATCATTGGTAGTTTGTGAGTGAAAAAATAGGCGTGTGCTCTTTTGTTATGCAGACAGACACATACATTTTGGAACTTTTAGAATTTTTGGGGGGGCATTTGGCCTTCATTTTAACAATGCCACACTTTTAAGATGTGGCATTAACAATTCAGTAATTACAGCCATTTTCATAAACACTCCCATTTTCTGAAGCTAGTAAATAATAGAACTTAGCAGTTGCATGGTCAGGTTTGGGCTGTACCTTCGTTATTTCATGACTAAGCAAGCAGATAAAAGACCTGGAGGTGGTTCTGAGAGTTACATTTGCTTTTGGTAGCCGATCACTTGAACTCTCAAGTCCCTATGTTTAGTAGATATTATCCTGAATCATCTTTAAAAAGAAGAAATTACCTGGCAAGCTCTACAACACCATAAGACCTGGCAGACCAAGTCCATAGAGCATGCTTTTTTACTTGTAGAAGACAATGAGACAAACTGGGTATGTGTCCATAGTGAAGAAGAACACTTTTCACAACATCTAGCCCTGTACAGTAGGCGTGTCACAGTCAAAATCACGGGATGGTTTTATAAAATAAATACAGACATTTCACAACAAGGTGCACACCACTGGTAATGTTAAAGTACAGATTACACTTTGCCAGAAAACTTTTCAAGATCATTTGGACTGATAAAATCCAAATTAACTTGAAGAAACAGGCCATGATCCAAACCATATAACATCATCTGTCAAACATGTTGGAGGCAGTGACTGCCAGTGGAACCAGGACACTAGCAATTATTGATGACCTGACTGCTGATAAAAATTAACAGGATGTTACTGAAGTGAATAGCACTATATACTCGGCTCAGATTCAGCCAAATGCTGCAAAACTGATAAAAAGCTGCTTCAAACTGCAGATGGATAATGACCCAAAACTTACATTGAAAGCTTTCCGATATCCGAAAAATGTAATATTTTTCCCTGTCCAAGTCCATAGAGCATGCTTTTTACTTACTGAAGATAAGACAGAAGATAGAAAGACCCACAAACAGGCAGCTGGCAGCTGCAGGAAAACTGGCAAAGCATCTGAAGGCAGAAAGCTTAGCATATGTCCATGGGTTCTAGACTAAAGACTAAGACATCGACTGCAAAGGATTTTCATTTAAGTACTTAAGGCAATTCTTATGTTTGTAATTAATAGTTTTGATTGCTCCCTTATTTTTAAGACCACCAAAATGGTGCCAATTTTTTTTTCATATTTTATTGGCCTGACTGTATATAACTCATTGCTTATGCTGGAGATCATTTTGATTCTACAGAACACCATTGTACCAGTGCTGGTAATGTACATTTGTGATGTTAGAGCAGTAAATAATAAAAAAAATATGGCACCAACCAACAAAATCACCTAAATCATGAAGAATGGCATCATAGATATTTCAGTACTGTACTGTGTTTCAGGGTGGAGTTGTCTTCACAAGTTTCTAGTCCAGATCGGATGTAATAATGCATAAAGGGAATCAAACAAAAGCGTTATTATTTGTTTTTAATTAATGCAACTTGAAATAAAATTCCTGAAATGGCTTCCAGCAAATGTATTGTAAGAATCTGATTATTAATGAAGAATAAGTGGAATTATGGGAAGTCTGCTTGCTCATTAAGAGCAACATGGAGATAATGCACTCATTTAACCATTTTATTAATTTAAATAGGTATCTTTTATGTAAAGTAAACATTTACATGTGAATACACCGAGAATTAAAAGATGTTCAATGAGTGTTTAAATCCATTTAAAGAACATTTATTTCACTTTAACACTTTTAACAATGGGAACTGTTGCAAAGCAGCTTTATAGAATAAAAACAAATTATTAAAACAATTATGCAGTTCCATGATCATTTCACCCTAGTGCAGCTCTTTAAGCAGGATATAGTTCATCCCATAAGATCCTAATGTTATGGACTAAATCCTAGATTCTAAGATAACGATCCTAATGTTATGGGCTAAAGCTTCATAACATTACTTCATATATTTACCAGGCACTTCATTGGATAGACCTTACTAGTACTGGGTAACCCCTTTTTGCCTTTTAAATTGCCTCAATTCTGGGGCTGGAAACTTTCCTTAAAGGTCTTGGTCTATAATGGTCAGCAACAATGCCTAGGTAGGCTGCGACATTTGAACCCTGGTACCTCATTTGGTACCTCAAGTGTCGCCAAGAATATCTCCCTCACATCATTACACCATCCTGACCTGTTGATTTAAGGCAGGATGGATATATCCTTTCATCTTGTTTATGCCAAATTATGACCCTACCATCTAAATTTCGCAGCAGAAATCAAGGCTCATTCCTGTTTTTGCTAACCCAATGTGTCTTTTGCTGCTATACTGTATTCCATCTCCTTTAAGGTTCTGTGCATTCAAAAATGCTCTTTAGGGTACCTCAGTTGTAACCGGTCTTGCCATTCTTCTCTGACCTCTGGCATCAACAAGACATTTTGACCCAGAGAATTGCATGAAAATCCCAGTTGATCATCAGTTTCGGAAATACTCAGACCTGTCTGTCTGGATACAACAACCGTGCCACGTTCAAAGTCAACTGTATAGTATACCACATCCTCATTCTCGGTTTGAACTTCAGCTGATCGTCTTGACCATATCTACATGCCTAAATGCATTGAGTTGCTGATCTGATTGGCTGAGTAAATATCTGGCCAGTGAGTGCAGGGCAACAATACGCAACAGGCTTTCCCATGCAGAGTATGAATGATGAATGTTCTCAGACAGATCTGGGCTGTTGCTAAATGTCAGGAAGGACCCTGAGGTCTTTCCTCAAGCTGTACTAAAACAATGCTGATCTCAGCAGCCTTCCTTGTTTACCTTTGTGCTGTGGTTGTATACCTTTCCCTTATTAATGTTGTGTTCTCTTCTCTTCTTTACATTCAGGCAATTATAAGATGTGTATTTTATGTATATAAAAGATGAACATTTGTATATTTTTGGGGGGTTATTTAAATTTCTTTCTCTGTTTCCAGCCATGAAGAAAAATTCTAAGACAAAGCATCAAAATCAGGTAACTCAAAATCACAACTTTAAACAGATAATTTCAATCATTTTCCCCTATTTTTTATTTTAATGAGTGGTGGTACAGTATTTAAAACATTTATTGAGCCTTGCTGTACAGTACATGAAGTCCAGTCTTCCACTTCACGATAGATCGCAGACTCTAGAGGCCAGTAATGAGCCAGTGAATCAGTAAACCTCCATACTGTTTGCATCCAAAGACTACCAAAATAAATATTGCAAATGGTTAAGTGCAGTACAGAAAGTTTAGACAAAAGTCCTTCATCAGCTGTGTATATATGCATGCATTATTTAATTGACTATATTATTTTAATTTACGGTAAGGCTTACAAGCACAGAACACATTGATGCATACTTTAACTTTTTTATTAGAAGTTTTCATATCCCTGCCAGAATCTGTGGGGTGTTTATCCTTTATTAGAGGCATATTAGTGATCATATAAAATGCATTTCCTTTATTTAGTAACAGTGAACAGAATAAGTCACCACAGAAATGATCATTTATTGTATGCATGCCAATGAATGAAATCACACAAATGAGTCCTGTTAAGGCATACTTTTACATGCATTTGTATTTTTCTGGCCTGTTAATATTCATTCAAGGATATTGAGATCATGATGAAAGTTAAGAACCTGACCTGACCTGATCTTGTTTGACTGTAAACCGCGTGTGTGTAAATGTTCAGAGCGTTTCTTAGTTATTGAGGAAATGCTATGCATTTAGTCTATGCATGCAATACATTTTATGAATATTAAAATATGTTATAAGTTTGAAAAATTGAATAAATCTGACAAATATTATCAAAAATATTATCAAAAATATTAATGCATCAAAGCATACTATTTTAAAAAAACTTATTTTAAAATATAGACTTCTGAAACAAAGTGGGTGGTTGTTTCTGACTGTACTGCTATAGTAGCCAGGAAAAGCTAAATTTTTTATGCTCCTTCCATAAAACTGCCTGCTTGCAATATAGCAAACAACATTTAGAGTAACCTCAGGGATTCTGGAATAGATTAGAAGTGTTCAAGTCAAACTGGGACGTTTTTTTGAAGAATAAAAGAACACAGTTATAAGAGGGGAAAATTTTTATTTCCGAATATAATCCCCTGCTACAGTAATGCATTTATCCCAATGTTGTACTGGTGCTTGGATAACATCAAGGTAAAAAGTTTTCTCAGTGTATAAAAGCCATGACCAGACTGTCTACTTCACATCTGAAAAGCTGCCCTTTTCCCACAGACAGAGGTGTCTCTTTTGCAGACTGGTGACAATTTATTGTCTATTTTTTTCACGGATCAGGCATTCCACTTGCTCAATTGTTCACAGGAATGATTAGAATTGGCTCCCAGCCATTTCCTGGGCTGTACATCCAAGATCATCCTTCATAGATGTACAGCCACTCAAAGCTGGATGTACAGCCTCGGACTGCTTCGGATATGTTTGCTCTAAAACCTGTGTTTTATCTCGTAGAAGCACTACGTATTACTGTTTGTTAAATAACGCCACAGTTTCAGAACATACGAGACAAACTGTTTTTAATCGTCTCCCAGAAAAAATTAACATAGTACATTAATCTGTACATTCATCCATTTGCTCTCTTTTTTTTTTTCCCCATGCTGCGCCAAGCTTTCGTTTGTGTTTCGTGAGGACTTTGGGCGCATTAACCTCTATGAACTATCGCGTTGATTGTCTCTGTTAAGTGATGCATAGCCACACCAACCTCCTTTCTACTCAACATTTATGGCACAGATTTCAGGCAAATACAGTAGGACTGGCAAAGGACTGCCAAAAAATTGTTTTGGGTCCTCCAATGCATGAAACTTAAAGATATCATAAAAAAAGCTGTAAAATGTACAGACAAAACCTTTATTTGTGTATTTTTTAAATGTAAAAAAAAAAATTTTTTTTTTTACTGAAGTTTGCTACTGAAGATAAATTAACCATTTGCATAAGTAAATGCCATCTTTGGTTCAGATTTTCTATCTGATGTGGCAAGGAAACAAGGATTACAGCCAAACTTGATTTGTTTACCTGACATCCCCAATCACAGTCACTGACAGTCTAACAACAAGCTCTTTGTGTGATCTTGGAAGTAGGCAGCAGAAAAGCACCCACATAATTCATTGCTAAAACCTCTTTGTGCTTAAAGCAGTGTTGCACTTGTGCTGTAGGGTCACTCACATTCAGTCTGAACAGTTGAGCAGAGTGATTTTGCAGAAAACTTATTTTATTTTCTTGCAAGTAAAATGAATTCCTTGATTTCATTCTTCTTCCAGCGGAAGAAGAAGCAGAAGGAGAAAAGTCTCACTTCAGCTTTGGTCAATGATGGGATTGTTGGAATGATCACACTGGCAACTCCTCCGACTCAGGAAAAACAGATGGTATTAAAAACGCAGAAGAAGGAGAAGAAACAGACAGAACTGAAAGTCTTAAAAGAGGAGAAGGAGGAGAAGGAGAATGCAGTGAAGGAGGAGAAGCAGAAGGCGGTGAAGGCGGAGAATTTGAAGGTCATAAAGGAGGAAAAGCAAAAAGCAACAAAGCAGGAGAAGCACAATGTGGTGAAGGAGGAGAAGCAGAAAGCAGCAAAGGAGAAGGAGAAGTTAGTGAAAGAGGAGAAGCCCAAAGCAGTGAAAGAAGATAAGCAGAAGGTGGTAAAGGAGGAGAAGCAGAAGCTGGTGAAGAAGAAGGTGGTGAAGGAGGAGAAGGAGAAGGCTATAAAGGAGGAGAAGCAGAAGGCAGTGAAGGAGGAGAAGCAGACGGCGGTGAAGGAGGAGAAGCAGACGGCGGTAAAAGGAGAGAAGCAGACGGCGGTAAAGGGAGAGAAGCAGACGGCGGTAAAGGGAGAGAAGCAGACGGTGGTGAAGGAGGAGAAGCAGAAGACCATAAGGGAGGAGAAGGAGAAGGTGGTGAAGGAGGAGAAGCCAGAAAAACAGGGAGAGCAAGAAAACCCTACCAAAGTAAGGAAGAGGAACAAACGCCGTCTGAAGGTCACCATTGCACCTGAGACCACAACCTTTGAATCTGCAGAGAAAGTGAGTCTCATTTTCCTTTTATTTATCTAATTAAATGTATCTTACCAAATTCACCTTTTAAAATAATGCTATACATTTAATGACACTTTTCTGCCAGCACGATATAAACTTGTCATTAAAAGAAAAAAAAATTATATTGTGGCGTGGGTGGGGTTTGACAGACGACCATCATGCTTTGCGGGAGGGGTTATGATGTGTTCACCGTGTTGGGGAAAGGTGTTTGGGGTAGTGGCTTCGGCCAGGTTGTGTGTGTGTGGAGATAGATGTCTGTTTAGTGACTGTGGAATGTGATATTGCTCAATAAAGTACTCCCAGCCATTTGCATTGGGCAGCCAGGAAGCTCACTTGTCTCTCCAAGTTCTGCTTAGCGGTAAAAACGCTACAATATATATATATACTCAGCAAAAAAAGAAACGTCCCTTTTTCAGGACTGTGTAAATCAACAATAATGTTGTAAAAATCCAAATAACTTTACAGAACTTCATTGTAAAACATTAAACAATGTATTCCATGCATGTTCAATTAACCATAATCAATTAATTAACATGCACCTGTGGAATGGTCGTTAAGACCTTAACAGCTTACAGAAAGTAGGCATTTAAGGTCACAGTTCTAAAAACGCAGGACACTAAAGAGACTTGTCTACCGACTGTGAAAAACCCAAAGAACCCAAAGAAAGATGCCCAGGGTCCCTGCTCTCCTGCGTGAACGTGCATTAGGCATGCTGCAGGGAGGCATGAGGACTGCTGATGTGGCTAGGGCAATAAATTGGCATGTCTGTACTGCACTGTAAGACGCCTAAGACAGCGCTACAGGGAGACAGGAAGGACAGCTGATCATCCTCACAGTGGAAAACCACGTGTAATAACACCTGCACAGGATCGGTACATCCGAATATCACACCTGCGTGACAGGTACAGGATGGCCACAACAACTGCCCGAGTCACACCAGGAACACACAATCCCTCCATCAGTGCTCAGACTGTCCGCAATAGGCAGTCCATGAGGAGAAATGCACTGCAGTACTTCAAGCAGCTGGTGGACACACCAGATACTGACTGGTACATTTGATTTTGAGCCTCCCTTCATTCAGGGACACAATGTGAAAAATTTTTTTTTAGTTTATGTCTTATGGTGTTGACTCTTTTAGTGTTCATTACTGAAAGTAAAAACAGTTGAAAGTCAGAGGAAGTTTCTTTTTTTGCTGAGTATATACTGTATATAGACCACTCACCACACGAAGCAAACAGCATGGACCTTACTGTCTCCCAAATTTGTTGAAGGTACCTACCTTCACACCGCAATTTCCACGATCTTGGCTCTCATTTTCATACGTCTCATTTTGTCTCTGGGGCTACCTAGTCTGGGGCTACCCAGTAAAACATCATTTTACTGACATAAATGATGGTAACAGCCATGACCCCATTTTTGCCTTGGACATGCTGTGTAAACAGGGGGATGGCTGATGGTTGCTTGCAGTGATAAAACCATAATTTAGGTTACAGCTTCTTTAACTAATTTATGCATTTTTTGTTCTCCTGTGCTGTTAAGCATGTTGGTGATGGATTGCAACATTTCTAAACCAATGGTGGTTTTTAAGAGGCTGGGTTGCTAACTTGATACCCAACCAGCTAAGCCACTGAGCCACTTTCATTAATTTATATTTTAATTACTTAACAACACATCAGATTTTTAGAAAGTCAATTGTACACAGATATCATCTAAGCAAATACCATAACCATAGCAGGTTAAAACTAGGACATATTGTATGGTACTTGTATGGTATTTTAAGATCGTGCTTAAAATCACAAATGCATTGTTAATTACTGCCGTCAGGTTATGATTGCAAACCACTAGATTCATTACTTTTAGTTGCATAGATATGTAGTATATCAAAGGGCTTAAGCTTTTTGCATGTTTAGCTGTATCTTTATTTTTGATGAAGCATAGAGTTAATGCCTTTGAGGAGACAGATCTTGGTGAAGTTGGCACTGAGACAGGTAATAGGGCTGGTTGGTATGCACACCCCTCCTCCTGTTAAGCTCACACATCCTTGTTAGTCATTTTTCTTCATTGAATGGTTTCTTAACCTATTACTGTAAACAGGATTTTTCCAGGCATAGACAGTGGTTGGCATGTATTAGACTAAATAAAAAAAGGGGGCTTTACACTATTTTGTAAGTTAATTGGTTTTACAATAATGACCATGACCAAAACTATTGTATCACAATAACTGAAATACGCAAATAGACCCTTTCAACATCTGTTTTATTGTATGCTGTAAAAGTTGCTTATGTGATTCAAAAATATGTAATATAGCTGATGATTCTAATCCGTGCCAATCAGTAATAAGGTCATGTTTTAAAGAAGCAGTTGATACTTTTTTATATAGCACAACTGATGCTATGAGATTAATTATACCGAGATCATTAACAGATCTTCTGTTTTAGTCTGTCATATATTAATAATAACATGGAGGTCTAAGTTTAAATAAGTCACCATTTAATGGTTTGTAATGTGAGCTGTTGTAATGACATTGAACAGAAAAAATGTAACCAACTAAAGAGGTGGTAAGGTCTTAAAACATACAATGTGTTCTACTCAAATTCAAATCACTTCAAGTTGTTGCTGTTTTCTTTTTTGTGTTCTTATGTGTAGAGTACTGAAATCTTGTAAAATTTGATCCCCAGAGGTCCCTGCTATTTGTGTTAAACTTTTAGTTTTAAACTTTTAAAATTTAAACTTTCAGTGAGCTAAGCTGAGAAGTGTACTGCATGTGATGGGTGTCTAAAAAAGGAAATCCGTAATAATACGTTATTATATATATTAATACAAATATGTTGAGCAATAACTGACAAAAAAAAAGTGATGCATTAAAATAAGGGTGAACCTGTAGGCATGTGTTGTAAATAATATATACAAATGTATTTTTAGGGTTTTATTGCAAAATATAATTTTTTTGGAATATTACTCAATGTTACTCATCTGGCAAAAAAAGTTGTTTATAATCAATTCTTAATTAAAGCTTTGAACATAGACCTTTTTGGCAAAATGTGACAGTGAACAATTGCAGTTCATGGCAAAGCACAAGACCTCCAATTAAAGGCAAGTCTCATTACTTATCTCTTTCACTTTTTCAGTGAAGCAAGGCAAAATTGTAGCTGTTATGTGTGAACTAAAAACAAAAAGCAAAACAAAGATGTTTACTTTCTTTTGACGGCAACAAGGGTACCAATAGTGGTAGAGGTGCTAGTGATGCATTATAAACTGAACCTTTGGCATTGTTTTAATATTTCAGTTTTGTGAGAACCACCAGGGACAGGGGACCAATCCATCGCAGGACACACACACATTCACACACTTACACACTCATTCACACAGTATGGACAATTTGGGAAAACCAATTAGCCTAACCTACATGTCTTTGTGGAAGGAAACCGGATTTTTCCGGAGAAAACCCATGAAGAATTTCATGCACATAGAGGTGGGAATCGAACCTGGATTCCTCTGTGCCACCTATATATATATTTCTGTATGTCTGGAAAAAAACTTTTAAACTGGAACTTCATGCATGTCATGTCCTGTATTACATATCTAGCACATGCCATGTCCAGATTATGCAAGAAGCCATGCAGCTGCAGCATTGCTGGTGAGGGAATAGTTTTTTACGCAATGCGCAGGGTTATAATGATAAAAGGTCATCAGTGTGCAGTTTATGAGACAGAGACACTATTGCTTCAGTACATAGAGCTGCCTCGCCTCATTGTGCCGTGTATAATAGCTTCAGTAGTGCGCTTCAGTGTCTATCCTGGTGAATAAAGACAGAGCCTGGTGTAAATGATGCGTCCTGCTGTAGGAGGTGATATCGCTATTGAGCGCGTCTACATCATCAGGAGCATGTAATCCTCTCCCTGCTGCGTTCACAGCCCTGATTCTCTGCTGAGTCCTGCGAAATCAGACGCAGCGGATTCTCTCCCGTCAAGCAACTTCCGGTAAATCTTTTATCACAGACATTTGATCAGGCGGCGCACACAGTGATGGGTATTGCTATGTATACATGCTATGTATAGATGACGTCCTAAAGTGTTTAGGTAGTAAGTATGCTGATGAAGCCTTGCTTTGGGCGATATACGGTTTAGTGCGGTAGGATGCGGTGTGCTGTAGGACGCAGCCTCACCTCAGTCTGACTGGATGATTATTAAGTTTATCAGCGTGATGCTGAGCTTTAACGCGGCGTTCGGACAGACGTGAAGGTTATACAGAGGTTAAGCCGAATTAGAAGTGTTTTGCTAAAGGTGTACAGCCAGAATAAAGAAATACAGTAATGATGGATTTTTTTTCCCCTCCTACTGTATGCGGGTTTATTCTCCCGCGGGAACGCGCCAGGGTTTTGCTGCATCATTGCGCGAGCTCGGTTATGACGGCCATCGTTCTAGTGCTATGCGTGTTAATGATGACTCGTCATAACGGGCTATTTACACTTCACAGGCAGTACACTCATTGTGTATCAATCACAATAACGTATACTGCATATAGGCTTGCTTATCAAAGTCTTATTTCCAATAGTAGTAATAGTTTTAATTAAAGTAATTAGAGCTAGATGCTTTGCCTCAGACCACGTGACAGGCGTCTCAAAATCACAAATAATTAGACAAAGGATAAAGTTCTCTTTCCTGTCCCAGCAAACATTTGGACGTTTGATGACCGTTGACGTAACATCCCTCGGACACGTCCGGTCATGGTGGAAGAATAGTTCCAAAATGATAGTTGATTTTATCTGATTAACAGCTGGTAAAATGGTCATAAAAAGTTTTTTTTTTTTGCCTGGGGGCTATATATTAAACAACAGACCACTGTAGACATGTACAAATGTATCTGATTGCATTTTTAGGAAATGTTCTGTGTCAGATACTTTTAACAATTAATGCCTTAATTGGTAAAATCCTTATCAATTAATTGCCGTCCTATCGCAACTGTTTTGGCCAGGGACATGACGTCACGGTTGGACCAATGTTTGCTGGGGTGGGTCCCTGCCCAGGAAACATTTGGACGTTTGATGACCGTTGAAATTACGTCCTTCTGACACGTCCTGTCATGGTTGAAAAATAGTTCCAAAATGAAAGTTAAACCGATGTGTTTGACGTTATCTGATTCACAGCAGCTGTCATCAATGGTCATCAAACATCCAAATGTTTGCTTAGAGAGTATTTATTGAACACAATTTAGCTAAAAGTCAAAGTAACATCCATCCATACAAAATTCATTAATTGGTAAAATCTTTATAAATTATGCCGTCCTGCAGCTGCAACTGGTTTTGGCCAGGGACACGATGTCGCCATTGGACCAATTTTTGCAGGGTGCCCATTTAGGGATGTGGAGAAATGCGTGAGCGGACGAGTTGGACTCACCCAAAAAAGTTAAGGTCAATAGTACAGTAAATTGTAGTCAAAGAGGAAAGTAATAGTGTGGAGAACAGCAAAACAAACAATGGCGACATGAGTGGGACAATGAACCAAAAGTGAGAAATTTGCATTTAACACATGACAAAATAGGTGCGATAAGGGGGAGCAATCAAAAAGAGGAAGTTCAGTGGAACATTGGTTCACGAACGTAATTCGTAACTAAATTCTGAATACCAAAATAATATAGCACTAAATATAAAAATCTGTACAGGACAGAGTGAACACTTAATTTTTACATGCACTGTACATGTATTGTTTACGTACCTTACTCTGGGAGACTTGCTGACGTGGAGGTATGGTGGAAAGAAAGATAAGTGGGGCGGAGGGTACTTTATGGAAGAGAGTCCCCGTCCATAACAACACTGGGTAATTCTCCTTCAGGGGTGTGTTTTTTTTTTTTTAAACCTCTGGTTCACAAAACAAAAAACTATCTAGAAAGATTAGTTTTTTTTGCGCTGCATAATTGTTCTAAAGTTCGCCACAGTTTTGTTCACATGATACTTCTTGGCAAAGGCTTGGACGTCACTCTACTTTGCACAAAATTATTTTATGGTGCACAGTCCATGACTGCGGACTGAGCAAAACTGTTGCTGGGCTACGCACTCATACCTTTGTTCAGCTGATAGCAGCAGCTTGGGATGGCAGTTTTTGGTCATGTTCCAAGGAGGAGTTTGTGAACAAAGACAAATATAAGGCAATTTTTTTTAGTTGTGAAACGGTTTGTTCATACTGGAAGGCGTTTGTGAATCGAGGTAACACTGTATTAATTAGAAGACTAAAAATTGGACACAGCAACCTTAATAGCACTTTATTTATAGTAGTAACACCCAAAGAGACTCTGTGAAGAATGCCAAGAAAGTGAAAAACATGTATTGCTCTCGTGCAGGAAATATATGCAGGAAAGGTTAGCTATGGAAGCACAGATCTAAGAACTACGGAGAGTAGAAAGCAATGTTAAGAGTCTTTTAGGATGGGGAGTCACTGATCAGGGAAGGAAGTATTTAAGGGTGTTTTTGAGTAATGCTGGACTGTAAAGTTGGCTTTAAAGGACAGGGAGGATGAGGAAAGTGACAACCTTAAGTGGGGGTGATGCAATTTACAGAACTAGATGCTGAGTGGTACAGAAAGGAGTGTCGAGCAGGAAGAATATGTGGAAGTGCCGGATAGAGCAGATGAAAAGTTTGAGACACAGAACAAGTCAAGACAAGACCAAGGAAGGAAGCATTAGATGTTTTAAGGAAGGCTTGTTTGGAAAATCATCTTTAAGGGGCCGGGATGAAGAGGGAGAATCAGACCTACAGTTCGTGGTAATGTAACCAACCTACTGGATTCCAACCACCATTTAACAACAAAAAAGAGTAACCTTGATTGGTTTGGATGCTCAATCTCTGAAGCTCATTTGGATACTGAAGTGGATTAATCTTCTTTTTTCATTCTTTTTATGTCTCAGCAATTTGCCAACAATAAAAAAATTGAAACACAATAACACATACAGTACCAGTCAAAAGTTTGGACACAAGTTTGGATTTATTTTCTACATTCTAGAACAATACACGGGCCGGGGGTAGCTCAGTGGTTAAGGCATTGGACTACGGTTCGGAAGATCCCAGGTTCAAACCCCACAACCACCAAGTTGCCACTGTTGGGCCCTTGAGCGCGGCCCTTAACCCTCAACTGCTCAGATGTATAATGAGATAAAAAAAAAAAATGTAAGTCGCTCTGGATAAGAGCGTCTGCCAAATGCCCAAATGTAAATGTATACAGTGGAACCTTGAATTGCGAGTAACTTGGTTTGTGAGTGTTTTCCAGGACAAGATTTTTAAAAAATGAATTTCAACTTAGTAAACAGGTGAGGACTTAATATACGAGTAGTACACATACGCTCTGTCTGCCGAGCGTAACATGATCACAACTGAGCCAATAGTTCTTGTGCTTTCTAGTGCTGTGCGATTGTGGGTAATTGTCTGCCATGCTCAGTGCGCTTGTGTCACTCGTATAGTCAACATCCGTGTGCGCACGCATAAAGCATTTTTTTTTATTTTGTGTCCTGTAAAAGTGTAGTGACTGTTCTTTAGTAACAATGACCTGCAACAATGGTTTCCAAAAAGGAAAAGGTTTTAAAAAAGTCTGTAGGAGCCTCCAAGTGGTGCAGTGGTAAAGTGCCTGCCCTATCATCTGGAAATTGCGAGTTCGATTCTCAGGTGATGCTGTAACCTCTTGCATCCAGAGTCCTAAAGAGAGCTGATTGGCTGAGCTCTCTCAGGGGGACGGGATGAGTGGTACTTAGTGCTCTCACCCTAATCACGGCGTTACAGCCAATCAGGAGCATCTGTGAGCTAACGCAAGCAGAAGGAGCAGATAGCACTGTCCTCCGAGTGTGTTACGCTGCACCCAAAGGTGGATAAGCGAGCAGTTTGAAAAGATGCAGTTGGCTTGTCCCCCTCCCCTTTAGACCCGCCCATTAAAAGTGGTAGCCCTCTAGTGCCGGAGAGGAATTGGATACGACTAAATTAGGGAAAAAATCTGTCACATTTTCGCAAAATCCTCAAACGTAGGCAAAAGCAAGTCATTAGAGAAGTTCCTTGTTAAAGATCTTTTCTGATAGAGCAGAGATTCTGTTAGTGTGTGTGTGTGTTTTTGTGCCTGTATGTTTTTTGCATGCACGTGTGTTTGTGTGCGTGCTCACACGTGTGTGAAAGTCATCCTACACAGTAGCCCCCTCTCTCCCTCCTCTCCCCTCTTGTCTTACCTATCAACGGTTCTTGTCATAGATAAAGTGCAGGTTAATTTGTTTTGTTTTTACTTATTTTGTACTACTTATTTTGATATGAATATTTTTGGGTTGTGGAACGAATCATTAGAATTTCCATTATTCCTTATGGGGAAATATTTGATATATACTGTAAGTGCTTTTTATAAACAAGCATGCTTCCAGAACAAATTATGCTTGCAATCTAAGGTTTAACTGTACTGTATTTTGAAATAAAAAATATTGAATTAGCTAATTAAGTAACAACAATAACAGTCAGTTGTTATTTTAAGACACAAAGGTCAGCTGTTCTGGAACTGTTCTTGCCAGAATAAGATTGTCAAGTTCATTTGCAAAACAAATCAAGATAGATTTTAGATTTTATGATGAATTAAAAGAATCATTGCTTTTGGTGTTCACCGCACCTCACACTTACCGGTTGAGCCTGAACCGGGAGAGGTGGACAAATGCACACATACACATGTGTATAAGGATCTCTGTTTATTATCAGCAAATAGTGCATGTTTAAGCTTTTGGCCAGGTGCTGTGTGTCAGGTACGTCCTGTACATCAAAAGAACCAATCATTAACATGTAAGTCATAGAGAGACCTGGAGAGAGACAGATGATAGGAAATACAAGCTGTTTAAATGAATGTCTGTTTGGATACGGGCTATAGTAAGTTTTACCACATGAGAAGTGCAATGAGAGGTTTTCATCATATTATAAAACCATACAAGCACCATGAAGAAACTGACTCTAATGAAGACCATCCCAGAAATGCAAGACCAAAACTTAAACCGTGCTGCAAAGGAGATCATTTAGAGTTACGTACCAGCTTAAAAAAACACCAATTAACAAACAGCGCCTCAGATTAGAGCCGTTATGAAGTAACAGACACATCTCAATATCAACTGTTCGAAGAAATGATTATGGATGCATTTAGCATTGTTTTTCGATGTACAAAGAAATAAAAATCAGGAAAGACCAGGAATTAGAAGGTGTGTCCAAACTTTTGGCCAGTAGTGTATTTTATACATTTTATCTATTTTTAGTAAGATGTTGCGCAACATCTGCAGAACAAGTTTCTGGTATGACTTGCAATATACCAGATATCGGCAGAAAAGACAAAGCAAAAATGCAGCTTATCAAGTCGCATGGAACAGCCTTAATGATGACTTTGCGGAGTCTTGCAGCTTTACACCATTAGAGACTTCTTCAACTACATTTTTAGTGAATGTCATTTACAAAAACATCACAACATGACCAATTCCATGCAGTTTTTGTTTGTCTTCATAACAAATTGTTCAATAAAATCATAAATTTAAAATGCATTAAGTGGAAAATGCTGTGATCTGAAGAAAATTATTTGTACTGAATGCATATAATGTTTCTAACACATATTCTAGTTGTTTATTTACTGCTGCTAATTACCGAAATTATATTTACTGTATAATTTGTGATGTGATGTAGGCTGCAGTTTGAAAGCCTCTCAGTGTTATGGTCACGATGACAGAGAGCCGTGGTAGGAAGCCCTACAGTATTACTGTACAGTTTCAGCATTTTCCCTCTTTAATTCATTAAGAGGAAGTAGGACTTCTTCACTTGTCTCCATTTTCCTTGCTAATGGAAATATTATAGTCAACTCTAGAGTTAGTGAGGCTTTTTAAGAAAATGAATAATTTATATAATCGGTGGTCTTTTGAGCCTGGGTGAGGTATAATTTAATATTGAAATCTGTTTCTCATACTGTGCAGTTTTCTGTGCAGTGATTTTAATACTACTGGCACCTCAACATCACTATATGATGAAACCATTGCTGGAGAGCTGCTTATGTGTGTGTACTGGCATTATTGTTACTGCTACTGGCTGATGGTGAAATTATTTCGTCTACCTGACTTGAGATTACCATCCATCTGCCTGTTGGATAAGGATTTTAGTTTTGTTTAAGTTAATAATTTAAGCTGCTTAATAACCAAAGGTGAGTGATTCTCCAATAATTTAAGTGGGAAATTTTCATTCATTATTTTGGTTTATTTTTATGAAAAATGGCAATAGTTCTTCAGTTGTGTCTACATAACAGTGTTTAATATTTAATGACATTAAATTATTTATCATTACTGTACCATCAGAAGTTGACTGGCTATTTTCTTGCGAGTTTTGCCTGAGTAACTATTGCAATAAGTGTAAAAGCAATACTTTGCATTGGCTACTGACAAATGAGGCTTCAAAATGACATGAAAAACACAGTATAATTCCATATACCTTGCTTACAGTAATGCTGAATGATAATGCTCTTTAAATGAGATTTTATAACAACCTTGTTTTGTTGAGTCTTCTCATTATAGCCTACAGTGTGTCAAGGCACACAGAACAGCTTTAGTGTGCCTTGACATCAACTCTACAAGTCTCAGGAAATGTACTGGAGTGATGAAAATTGTTCTTCCAGTAGATGTTTCCCCTGATGCTTTGATGGTGATAGTGAAAAGTGCTGTCTAAACTTTGGCAGCAAATATATAAAAGCTTTGATACAGTACCAAAAGCTTTTACTCTGTTGCAGGCAATGTCTGTGACTTCTCGTCCACGTCTCCGAGAGAGGTCTGCATCAGAGGAGAGTAGGAGCGAGCTGTGCTCCTCAGCCCTACCTGGAGACACATTGCCCTGGAATCTGCCCAAGCACCAACGTGTCAAACGTTCTAAATCGGCATCCGGAGATGTTCTGGACCCTGCTGAGAGAGCTGTCATCCGCATCGCAGGTAAGAGGTGGTCTGAGTCAAAATATTGCTTCTGCTGCATTACAGTAAAATAGGTGTGTCCTGGGTCTTAAATCATCCTCCACATATAGAAGAGTGAATCTGATGCATGATTTGTTGTGAAAATATGTTTGTTGGCATTCCTCAAGATTGTATGCTTTTCCCAATATTTCTCTCTATTATACAGTACACAGATGACTTAGATGACACAGATGTTTATTTGGCCTAACAGCTGCTGGAGTATTATTTTGACATAATATTTAGTAAAAAGTACACAAGGTGGGATGGACTTATGTTAAAATCATTGGTTCAAAGTGTTTTCCAATATAATGTAGGAGGATGGAGGCAAACATCAATGTATTTTAGACAAGTAAAACATATCTACAAAACTACATGGCCAAAATTACATGGACACAATCAATGACTACCCTATTTCAAACCCATGGCTATTAATATGGAGTTGGTTTGCTGCTTGCTGCTATATTAGCCTTCACTTTGCTGAGAAGGATTTGCTGGTGTGTGGCAAGAATGCCTGGTCTGAAGTTGGTGTTTTTTTTTAAGTATAGAATAGTCAAAAGTAAAGTTCCTCCACACCAACCATGGAAAACTCCATGTCGTAAAGGAGCTCACTCTATATACAAGGAACAGGTTAATGTTTTTTATTTCCAGCAAAAGAAAATTTTAATGCTACAGCATTCAAAGACATTCCAGATAATTGTGTGTTTTCAACTTTGTGGCAAGAGTTTATAAAGTATATAAGTTTAAAAACCAGTGTTGGGTGTAGTCCATTAGAGTACTTGAATTACTTTGTTGATATAACGAGTAATCTAACACGTCAGGACTGCCATTTAAGTACTCAGTTATTTAGTTATTTTTCCCAAACTTTAATCACAGCGCTAAAACTCGCAGTGAATCATGATAAACCGTACTTACGGCCACCGCGCGAAACCGCGTAGGTCAGATAGGGGTATTAGTAGTTAACAGGTTATGGGCCAAGCTTCACTGAGTAATGATGGTAGAATAATTATAAAGGTCTTGACTAAAACAACATGCATGAGGAATCACAAAGGAGTTTTTATTTTCTGCAATGAAAAAGTACTCAAACTAGTTACTTTTATCAGAAAGTAACGCTGTAATGTACCTGATTACTTTTTAAAGACAGGAATTTTGTAATGTAATTAGTTACTTAAAAAAGAAATGTCCCCCAAAACTGGTAAACTCATTCGGTTAAAGGTTAGGTGTCCATAAGTGTATAAACATATTCATGCATTCATAAATAAACAAGCTTAAAAGAAGTTTTTTTTTTTTTTTTTAACCCAGACACTGCATGACCTAGCAATTATTTAGGAAGTTATTTGTCTAACACAGTCTAACTTAAAATTTGACTTGCTGGTTCTCTAATGCTTAGTAGCCTTTTTGCGATGGATACTAAAGCACGGTAGCAACAGAAGCTAATTTAAAAACTTCATCTAGTTAATTTAACAAGGTAAATAAACCTTTACTAGCTAAATTACAAATTAAACTAGCTAATTTTACAAATGTAAAATGCAAAAAAGAAAAATCTCATCTTGTTTGATATTTGTAATAAATACTTTGCAGGTCAAAATTGAAATAGTGTCTAAACTGACTGGCAACAGAATAAACGACAAAATGTGAGATTACAAATCTGTTACTGTAACATTCCATTGTGACAAAAATAACAACAACACTATTTCTATAAAATTTTAGATCATAAATATCAATTTTCATCATAAATATCAAACTTGTGTTTTTAATATTTAAATGTATTGTATGTAATTATAAAATGTGAGGCTTGGACTCTACTGTATTAGTACAGTGTAATTAAATTATTATTACTATGTCCACTTTTATATACTGATGCCAAACATTTCAAAATAACCTTCATAAATAACAGCTAGCGAAATAACTCCTAAAGTAGCATGGATGTCTGGTGACATTATGCACATAAGCACACACCCTTGGACGATCCATTATTTAACTTGCCCTGTGTAAGCAAAGCTAACCTAGTATTTTGTATGCACAGTGCTCTCCTGGTGTAAAACCAAGTAGGTACTAGGTGTGTGTGTGTGTGTGTGTGTGGGTGTGTGTGTGTGTGTGCGCGCGCGCATGTGTGTATATGTTTACTGAGAATGTTTTTTTGGTGTAGTGCCCAGCCTCATTGTTTGCCTACCGAACTGCTGTTCCCTGAGCTACTGACTGTTGTCTTTATTATTTTCATTTTCTTGAGAAGTAATCTAACACTATTGCATTACCTCTGTGTTTACTGGCAGAGTATGTGTAGAACTCATTATGTAACAGCTAAACCGGTAAGAGAGTGTTCAAGGTGCCCCTGAAAAATCAGTACTTACAGTATTTTAAAAAAAAGTACAATGTGTTCGTCATTGATAATAGGTACAGGTATACAGGCAATAGGTATTCATAGCCATAGTTATGCTATAGTTTCCCTATAGCAGCATGCTGCGTTCGGTTACATTCCTTATATGTAGTCCATGATCACGTCCTTCACAGGCAAAAATGTACTGTATGGCATGTCTTGGAATACACAGCTACAGTAACTATGTGGCTTATTTTAAAATGCACAGGGAGTATGCCAGGTAATAATGATATATATTTTTAGAAACAAAGTTTAAGAGCCACAGTATTACCAGAAGCAGTTGAGGAAAAACACTTTCTTTGGACATGACCCTTAAGCTTGTTGATTAAAATGTTATTGCATGGTGAATTTCCTCAGTGAAGGTAATTTACCTGCTGTGTATGAGTAATGAATTGTCAATTGTGGTCAATACAAGAAGCAGGAATCGTGTAGGGTTTGCACTCTAGACTACCATCCTGTGGTTAAAGTGTGATGGTGATTACTCAGATACTCAGTCCACACTCTTCCTCCATAGGACAAAAGCTATGTTAACATGAACTATTTTTTTTATCTGATTGAAAACCTTCTGATCAGAGGTTCTAGCTTAACTCTTTACAAGGCTGTTGATCAAATACTGCAAGATGTGCTTTTGCAAATACAATAAAGCCTTTATTCTTTAGCCTTCAGGCACCAATGCAGGGGAAAATAGTGCTCTTTTTGTTTAGTGTTTTTTTGGTGTGTTTCTTTCTTCACAACAAAAAACTTTTCATCAGAATAAACCTATTTTAACTTTAAGGTTAGGTTAGGCTTTTTATCATTTCTGATAAATCCTGCCGTCTGAGTTATAATTGATTACAAGAATTCAGTCTCGTCTGTGATTGGTTCAATGCTTTACTGTGGGCCATGTCCACACTGTGAGCCGCCTAAGACAGCGCTACAGGGAGACAGGAAGGACAGCTGATCATCCTCGCAGTGGAAGACCATGTGTAATAACACCTGCACAGTATCGGTACATCCGAATATCACACCTGCTTGACAGGTAGAGGATGGCCACAACAACTGCCCGAGTCACACCAAGAACACACAATCGCTTTATCAGTGCTCAGACTGTCCGCAATAGGCTGAGAGAGGCTGGACTGAGGGCTTGTAGGCCTGTTGTAAGGCAGGTCCTTACCAGACATCACCAGCAACAATGCCGCCTACGGGCACAAACCCCCCTTCGCTGGACCAGACAGGAGTGGCAAAAAGTGCTCTTCATTGATGAGTCACAGTTTTGTCTCACCAGGGGTGATGGACGGATTCGTGTTTATCGTCGAAGTAATGAGCGTTACACCGAGGCCTGTACCCTGGAGCGGGATCGATTTGGAGGTGGGGGGTCCGTCATGGTCTGGGGCGGTATATCACATCACTATCGGACTGAGCTTGTTGTCATTGCAGGCAATCTCAATGGCTTGCGGTATAGGGAAGACATCCTCCTCCCTCATGTGGTACCTTTTATGCATGCTCATCCGGACATGATCCTCCAGCAGGACAATGCCACCAGCCATACTGCTCGTTCTGTGAGTGAGTTTCTGCATAACAGCAATGTCAGTGTTCTGCCATGGCCAGCGAAGAGCCCGGATCTCAATCCCATTGAGCACGTAGGGACCTGTTGGATCGCAGGGTGAGGGCTAGGGCCATTCCCCCCAGAAATGTCCGGGAACTTGCAGGTGCCTTGGTGGAAGAGTGGGGTAACATCTCACAGCAAGAACTGACAAATCTGGTCCAGTCCATTAGAAGGAGATGCACTGCAGTACTTCAAGCAGCTGGTGGCCACACCAGATACTGACTGGTACTTCTGATTTTGAGCCTCCTTTCATTCAGGGACACATTGTGAAACATTTTTAGTTTATGTCTTATGGTGTTGACTCTTTTAGTGTTCATACAAATATTTACACATTAAGTTTACTGAAAGTAAAGACAGTTGAAAGTCAGAGGACGTTTCTTTTTTTTGCTGAGTTTATTTACCTATTGAACAGTTTAGCAAAGATTTACCATACCCCTCTCTTTTTGACTGAAATTTACTTCTGATCGGGGTGGATTGGATCAGACTGTTCAACACTGATTTAGGTGTTTACATGATACATTTTTATTCTGATTTGGCTATTATTCTGGAGATTATGGTCCATGTAAACGCAAAATGAAGCAGCTCATATTAACCACTCTCAAATCAGCCATGACATGAGATCTGGACATGAGAGACAAATTATTGTAAAACCTACTCCCATCATGCATGTAACATTTAATAAAATCTTGAAACAGATGCTCTATGAGTGATTCTAGACGTACATCAGTTCCTGGTCATGTCAGATCCCAGAAATTTCATTGATCTGTTTTTTAGATCAAAAATAAAAAAACATGATCCATGTTTATATCATCATAGCTTGTATGACCATTGTCTGAAGGCATTGGAAAAAGAAGAGCAGGAATACACCCTGTTTGGGATCACAGACCTATACTGTATGCACATCCCATATTATATTTATTTATATATTTACAGTTTTTTGTATTTTTAGCCAACTATTATGCCAAGATAAGATTAACTCATAAATACAGTATATCAAATTTACAACACTATTTATTATTTCCGAAGTTCCATAACTTTCTTTTTTTTTAAGCACATATGAATGATGGGATATCATTATATGCATGCATTTAGGTATCTCTGTCAACTCTTATCACCTTATCAACTTGGCAGTAAGAAAAAAATAATATTCTGTTCTCACAAATTTCTGGTGCTGTTACAGACTAGCACTGATTGGTATCACCAGCTCCTCCTTTTACCAGGTCGCTCTGTGGGAGGTCTTGTACCAGCTGAATCAAGCAGTGAAACATTTCCTTTGAGTATTTATGTAATATTGATACTTGCGCATCTGGCAAATGTTGATTCTTCTTCTTCTTCTGAAAAAAAAGAAGATGATAAAATACAAAATTGAAAATTAAACAATGCAGATTTCAGATTTATGTTATTCAGGTGCAAGGAAGTGCATAAGTGTAACATTAATTATGAGCTGATAGCAATACAGATCTATATGAATGTAAATAGAAGTCATTATTTCTCCTTACACAAAACTAAATCGATCTTATGTTTTTAAGTATTTGAATATATATGAAATTACTCAACATATAGAAATCACGTGACAAAAGAACAAACGACTCGGACTAGAAGACCCATGAGAAGAACTGTTCAATTCCGTTTCCTGTGTAGTGCACTGCATAGCTTCTATGGGAGTCATGTAACAAAAGAACGAACGATTTGGACCAAAAGACTCAGAAGTGAACTACTCACTTCTGTTTCCTGTACATAACCTACAGAGGTCTTGCGATGCTTTGCGCATGTGCGCCCAGTAGAAAATAAACGAATCACTCTCTGAGACTACTCGTTCTTCTGAGTCACGTTAAAGACTAGTTCAAAAAGAACAAATCATTCATGAACGACCTGTCACTACTTTTCATAAAATCTCTTACATGCAGTCACCACATGGGGTCAGTAGTTTAAACAACTGTGTTCAATGAGCAGAAATCTGGTTTCGATTAAATGCTTAAGTGTTCTGACTTTAGCAGTAGCTGCTTTTCAAAGCTGCTTACACCTGGTCTTTTAAATCATTTTACCTTTTAAGGGCATTTTTTTCCAGGAGCATGTTTGTTATTTCGAACTAACTAATGAGAACCTTGTGCTTTTGAAGGTTTTGGAAAGCCTTTGAATTAGAGCATATAAATTACATGGTAAACTACCACCAGACTGTAAAACGTGTGTACATGTTGCAGTGTTTAGCCCTTTTTGTGTACTTATTTATGCAATGTCTTTCAGTTGGATTCAAAGATCTTTGCTATAGTGAGCCTTATTCCGAATCAGTGCATAAAGAATAGATTTTAAAAAATCCATATGTGTGTGTGTGTGTGTGTGTGTTAAATCACTGTCTCAGTGTTAAACCAACAACCACACCAGTCAGTATTTATGACTGATATCCAAAAAATATCAGTGATAAGCCTGTGGTTGCTTATCCAAAAAATATGAAAAAGAAAAAAAGAATTTTTCTAATAGCATCAATACATCTTAATTTTAACAACTTAGCAATTTTAGTAATTTTATAATGCAGCTTACAAAACCAGTTATTGTAACTTGCATGCCAGTTTTCCAAAAACAGGTTTTCCAACGCTTCATTTGTCATCACTCTGCATTAAAGGAAAGCAAAGCTGCTGCCTAATAGCTAAAATCCTGAGCAGATTTGGCTCTAAGTAATTCCCAAGACACTCTACAGGCCCTGTTTGGCTGAACATTGGCATGTTGAACTGAATTTATTTTTGGATTCGGCCAAAAGCAGTTTAAACTGAACCTCGGTCTGATTAATAGCTTACAAATAGCTGTTTTTACTCTTTCAGAAATGCTGAACCAAACACATATATAAGGCATTATTAAGCAGTGCGGGAGTGTTTCAATTATATTACAAAAAGCTGCCACATGGACTGGCTAGCTTGCTTTAGTTTTTTTCCAGAAGTCCTAAATCTACTGTAGGACACATTTACTACATTCGTCCCCTGGAACTAAAACAATTCCACTTGGTGTCTACAAATGTCATAGATAACATAGATAGATGCTTTATTGGTCCCGAAGGAAATTTCAAACAACCAGTAGCAAGGACAGTAGACACAATAGACATGTAGTTACAATTGCAAATCGTGTAGAGTACATTCAATGCATCATGCTTTAACAGAAATTACTAAAAGGAAAACACAATATAATATATTAAATATATGTAAAGCACAAGAGGAGTATGGAAATATAGGCAAATGAGGAAGAATATTCAGTGGACAGAATAGTGCAAATTGAGATGGTGCAACTGAGAAGCAATTAATAGTGACAGCAGTGCAAAATTAAAAGTAAGTGGTGCAAGACTTAGGTAATGAAGGTCGATGCAGATTAGGGAAAATGCTGAGCAAAAAAATATAACTGTAAACTGTAAGTGAAGGAGAGCTGTATAACCAAGGATCACGTCTCTCAGACAAAAACTTGGAGCATTGGATTTCCTGAGTTTGTCAGTAGAGCAGCTCTGTCTCCCACTGAACATGTGTTTCTGCTTGGCCAAAACATTGGGTGACTGGTGTTAGACATGATGAACAACATTTTGGTAGTTCCTTTCCAGAGTCCAGCTCAAAGACACATCTTGTTCAATCATGTGGCATCTCTGCTTTTGATGTTCCAATCAAAAGAAGTTTCAAAAGTTCCAATCCGATGTTTACTGTTCACCTCAGTGTAATGTGCATTGGACAATTTGACACACACATACCGTGGTTGTATTATGCTTTTTTCTGACCTCATTTACTCAAAATGAAATGTTTATTTAAAGGCTTTAAAATTGATACAACTTACAAGATTGGAGTTTTAAGTGAATTAAAGTGAGAGGTTTCTCACCGTGTGGGTGGGTTTCCTCTGGGTACTTCGGTTACCTCCCACAGTCCAAAGACCAGCAGATTAGGCTAATTGGTGTTCTCAAATTGCCTGTAGGGTGTGTGTGTATACTGTACCCTGCCTCACGCCCTTAGTCTCCTCGTTTAGGCTCCATGTGTAACGGGTGCTGTGTGTGGACTTTAGAGAAGGCAGATGTGCAGAGGTGATCATTGGGGAATATTCCTTAATAAGGGAAACTGAACATAAAGACACCAACTAAACCAAACAGGAACGTCTAACAGAAACTAAACATAACTTAGAGCTAGACATAGCATAGGGCAAAACATAACTAGTAGGAAAACAAGGCTAGGAGCTAAACAAGATTAGGTGCTAGACATGACTTGAAGACTCGTATGGCTAGGAGCTGACACATGACTAGGGGATACACATCGCTAGCAGCTAACACATGGCTAGGCAAAACTGAGGCTAGGCTAAGCACAGGCTAGGATAAGCACAAGCTAGGAGATAACATGACAAACTAGGAACAAAACATGACAGTACATAAACAAAACTAAACCAAGAACAACGCAAACCAGGAGCTAGGGAAGTGGCGTGCCACCAAGAACATGGAACCATAACACCCACTTAACTTAAGAGATGCCAGACAACGAAACTCAACTTAGGTAGACTAGTTATAACAAACATAATTAGCTACCCTTGGTTCAGGTGTGCTCCCATCACCTGACCGGGTGCCCTCTGGGTAATGAAGTTTAAAGGAAAACCAAGGAACCACAGGAAACACAAAAGAACACAAAATGGAGTCCGGGAGCATAGCACCCTCTGGTGGCTAAGCGACACGTGATGTGATGACATCATCGTTTTACAAAATATACGGATTGGCTGTACACACGAAACCGCAAGGGTGTCGTTTTCACATTTATCCACTTTGGGACCCGGTTTAGAAAAATTGTGGTTTCAGTCTCCTAAAACGCCGGATCCGTGTGGACAAAACGCCAATACGATAAAAATTTTTTACGTATACAGCAAAACGCGTCTCCCTGTGGACGGGCCCTAAGAGTAAGTCAGTGAGTTAATAGATGTGTGTGCAGGACTGTTTACCCTCACTCCTGCCTGCTCCAAAAGTAATTTTCAGTTGTGACTGCTACCAAAAAGCAATCCTGTAAAAAGTTTCCCTAAGCTTCCACATTCCCATAGAAAGTTTGACCATTCCCTACCACTCCCGCATAAACTTTGACCAGTACCTCCTGTTCTCACAGAAAGTTCATCCTGCTGTCACAAGAAAATGTAATCAATTTCTCCCACTTTTGTTTGATCACGCTCTCCAAATTCTGCTGAAAGTTTTAAAAATGTTGTCTATTCCCGTAGAAAGTTAGAACAATTCTGCTCCCTCTGATTTGGGGTTATTATTCTGGTATGAATGTACTTGTGGTGTTTTTTCTAAATAACTTTGTTGGTTTACAGTAATTGCTTTATCCTGGCGAGGTTTGCAGTGGATTTAGAGCCTATCCAAAGAACACTAAAATAGGCAGAAATAGACAGATGGATGCTACGCTAATCAATTACAGGACACCATGCACAAGCATTCATTGATGCATTCATACCTTGGGGCACGTTATCTTAACCAAAAAATAATAAGGAAGAATGAATAAATAGTGAAAACGCTGCCTATTTTTATTAAAACATTTTGAAATATACAGATCTCTACCAGAGTCTACCAATTTTTGCCTAAAATAACCTGGTACATAGCAGACTTTATGCAGGCTATTTTGAACATCCCTAGACCACTACCAGTGAAATGGCCCCAAAACTTCAGAAAACCAATCCAACTTTTTTTAGTGCTTTTTTCTTTGTATACAGTTTCCCTTTTCAGCACACTAGTGGTTTGCACATCCCGGTTCAATTCCCGGCCAGGTTCGATTCCCATCTCTGTGTGCATGTTCTCCCCGTGCTTGGTAGGTTCCTCCGGGTACTCCGGTTTCCTCCCGCAGTCCAAAGACCTGCAGATTAGGCTAATTGACATTCCCAAATTGCGTAGTGTGTGAATAAGTGTGTGTATGTGTGTGTGCCCTGAGATGGATTGGCACCCTGTCCAGGGTGTACCCTGCCTCGTGCCCTAAGTCTCCTGGGATAGGCTCCAGGCCCCTTGCGACTCTGAATACAGGATAAAGTGGTATAGATGGTGAGTGAGTGAGTGGCAAATTAATTATATTTTTTGGTGATCTTTTATGTCCTTTACCCGACTTACACTTGTGAACAAACATCATCTTCTTTTGTGCTGAAATGTCCCTGGGTTTACATTTGGTAATAAACAATAAAGCTAATTTAAATGTCTGTAACCTTATGTTTATACTCTATTCAGTTACAATGACAGTAACTGACCCCCCATTCTGTTTTCTTGTAGTCACTGAATTATTTATAGTATTTACTGAAAACGGTGCTTAAAGATGATTATTTGGCTAATGAGCTTACACTTTAAGTGTTCAATACAAAGTTACAGTATGTCCTTAGAGATCATTAATTACATTCAGGTAGAGTTTAACTATAGCAGATGCCTGGCTCTAGCACTGGAGAGTTTAGCATTTTATATCACATTAATATAATAGAATTTCTTGAGAAGCATAATATTATTAAAAACATTTTTAAATTGTATACTTTTGAATCTATTTTGTACATATTTTAACAATGCCTATGAGGTGCAAATAATGTTGAAATGTTTTACAAGAGAAAATCAAGAAAAAAAGAAAAGTGTTATGTTTTTTTCCAGAACAGCAAATATTACGTGTTAATCATTGTATGTATTTTGTTATAATAATAATAATAATAATAATAATAATAATAATATTTTGTGCCTTAAAAACGTGGATGGTGCCAATACTTTTTGTAGCATTTTTACAATTTTTATAATAATTAATTAATTAATCATTAATATTTTTTTATTAACATGGACTTTAGTTTGTCCAAGTATGTATGTATATTACTGGCCTTCTTAAAAATTTGCTTAGTGTTCTAAACTAGTGTGTTGGCCTTTAAAAGGAGGGTCTTTTTTGCATATGTGTGTGTGTGTGTGTGTGTGTGTGTGCATGTGTGTGTGCGCGTGTGAGTGTGGGCTGGTATTTCTCAAGCTTAGAAAGGGGAGTGGTACTGGTGGTCTGGACTGGAAGCCAATGCTGTGAACGGCAACACACACATACAGTCAGTGTTGAGTGAGTGCAGGGGGACACCACACACACACACACACGCGCACACACACACACACACACTCATCTGTACGCAGCCCGGCTGACAGGGAGGGACATCAGACTGAGGAAGGACACATAGAACGAGAGAAAAGTTAAAGGAAGACGTTTGTGCTGACCTGACCTTAAGGCCATGTCTAATCCAGCCAGCATGCTTGGACATGTGGAGGAGCAGTGCTTTGTGCAAGCTTATGAGAACGTCAGGGAGAGATACAAAGGTACTGCAGCTTCTAACTTCTATTAAAGACCCCTTGTGATAGTTGTGTGTGTGTGTATGTGTATCTTAATGTGTGTGTGTGTGTGCGTGTGCATACCTGTGGAAATGATATGTCCCATAGCAGTCATAGCAGTGATAAGTCATTCCATATCCGATTACACAGATGTGTAGGATAGCAAAGCTGCACAAAATGCTTAAGCAATATTTTGCACCAAGTCACATGTGTAATGAGCTGGATGTGCTTTTATGAGTGCATTTTGGCAAAGCTCCTGGTTGCCTTATGTTTTCTGTTCTAGACGGCCACCAAACTCATCTAGAAGGTGTGATTACAAACAGTTTTCTCTGGCTTAGTTCTTTATGTAAATGCTTTATATGACATCATTACCAATTGTAAACTGTTTCAGAACTGTTTAGTAGATCCTTAAATAAGATCCTATTTGAAGCATCCATTCAAAATGCATTTCAGGCATGTATTTTAACAGCATTCAATTTAATTAAAAGAAATCAAATGCAATCATAAATGAAATAAATAGGTGATTAAAAGAAGCCAATTCACACTAATCTGTACGTCTTTAATAATATCATTACATTTAAACAATTCATATAGTTAATGTTGAGCCGGCATGGTTCATAATCCTGTTTCTGTCTGAAGCTTGGGAACTAAGGAGGGATGACTATAAATACCGGCCCAATTTTATTTTTTTTTTATGACAGACTGGAACTCAACACACCACTGTAATCTTATACGCAGGAGCATATTTAGCCAAAACATTTAGCATGAGATTTTAATTATAACTCAATTATTGTATTAGTTAATGTAGATAAGATATACACATTTTCTATATCTGACCAGGAACTGCTGTTCTATGATCAAATCATACATACAGTTACCTCAAAATCTAAATTTCATTTAAAAAAGACAGATATTTAGTAATGTAGTTTGTCGAGTGTTACCAACTTAGTGTCTTTAATTGTTCCTGAATTTAAAAAAAGCTTAGCAAAAAAAGTTATGATAAATCACCACAAAAGGACAAATTCCATATTGTCCCAGTGATTGATCCTCAGTGTTTCCCCATGATCAATCAGTAATCATCACTTATCATCATCGTTCCCAAAGGACCAATCACTGATCATCATGGTGTCTCGTGACCAGTCACTGCTGTTCTTCATGACAATCACTGATTACCACTGTCTGTCCCCTTCATGCATGTCTTATTTCTCTTCTTAGTAATATTGAAAAACAATCAAATATATTTATAACTTCTGTTAAATCTTATTTTGACTGCATTGTTAACAGAAATTTTAGGTTTTTGTTAAATAATAAAAAGAGAGAGAGAGAAGGAGAGAGAAAAGAAAAACGATGGTTTGGCACCATTATCCGAATATATCAACAGTTACTTTGTGGTTCCATGACCAAAAACGCAAACCTTTTTGAAGAAAAGAGGTATAATCTATTATTTTCCACAAATGTACAAAATAATTCATCACATTGTATTTTTTACTTCTTGAGCATACTTTAACAAACCTCCTAAAAAACATTTTTTTTTACATTTTACATTTCTACTGCATGAATATTTAAATATTGAATATTTAGACACCAAACAATAACAAGATTGTATGTAAATGCATGTGCATGTGAGCATAGTATCCTGTGATGGACTGTGAATCCTATCCAGCGTGTATTTCTAGTGCAGGATAGGCTTAAAAGACACTGAGACCATGGCCAGTATAAAGCACTTATTGAAGATAAATGAATAAAAGCCTCCATTACCTCCATTACCAACTCCACCCCATCTGATGAAACTGCTCATACCCCGTGATTTGGCTTTTCAGTTCTGTTTGGGGAAAAAAAGCAAAAAATTTAAATAGATAAAAAAGAGTAACAAGGCAAAAGTAGTGAATAAAAATTTGATCGTTGTAGAAGTTACATTTATATGTAACCCAAAATATGACTGTTAACATCCCCAAATGTGCCACAATAAGAGAAAACCCATGCCAAAGTAACCCAGAAATAAGAGAAGTAAGTATAAAGGAAAGGGCCTGAAAAGTCTACAGTTTTAACAGTGGATCAGCTCACAGCTGCTAAAAGTTATTCAGTATTGGACTTATTCCTTCCCAAAAGCACCTATTCTAAACTTTATAATAATCAGATAAAAAAGTATGTTATACTGTATATAGTAAAATATATATACATATATATTGTATATATATTGTATATATATTATATGTATATATATTATATGTATTGTATATATATATATATATATATATATATATATATATTGTATTTAAATATACAGCATACAAAAAAATGGTAAAGCTTAAAAAAACAATGGCATTTATTACTATTTACTATTATTAATAATGACTTTTTATAGGTGTGACATAATTTTACTGCATAACTCTTTGGCAGAACTTCTACAATATATAATACTGTACATAAGGTATAACTATAAACAGTTAGAAATGATGTGCAGTTCAACAGCGAGCAAAAAGTGAAGTGAAAAGATATGGAGTTGTGCTATTGTCAGGAAATATAAATAAAACTCTATTACTCTTCAATCCACTCTATTTCTAACAGCATGCCATATAATGGTTTATCCCTTACTTACCATTGTGATATTTATTGATACCTGTAAATAAAGAAGGGTATGCTATCAAATATAAGTGTTTTTGACTCAAGGAATCTGCTGATTTTATTTCAACTAGTTTAAAAGTTATACACTTTCTCCCAGCCTCACAATTCACTAACTTATATTGGATAAACTGTACGTACATCTAATCCACATGGACATTTTTCTACTGAGCATGCCCCACACTCTCCAGATGAGCCGAGTCAGTTTTCATAGACTCTTTTTGAAGCTGCCTGGCCCCCTACTCTTATTGCCTCTCCATCCTGTCACATCTGCCATATAGTGAAACAGGAGATGACCTTTGACCTTGACTTGCCCTGACCTGCCTATCTGACGAATTGGAGGCATGGTTTGTTTTTCACGGAAGTCTTTGTTCGCTTACTAGTGAGAAACGGTTGAGATCAGTAAAATAGATAAGGGAACATCCAGTGCAGACTAAATAGAAGAAATAGGGCATGCTACCCTAGTTAAGGTATGTTTGCAGTCATGCTTACAGCAGAGTTATCTTTGGCAGACGGACAGCCGCTAAGCACAGACTAAATGCTTAAATGCTTTCTTTCTCTTACCCATAAACACACAATGCTTAATGATGTACATAATTGTGCAAAAGTCTTGAGCCACCCCTTTTAAATAGCCAGACTTTTTTTTATTATAATTTTATTTTAACATATTTTTGTATTTTAACATACTCCTCCAAGCCTTCTTTGACTCTTATTTTCAGTCCTTTCCCAGTACTGTATCTGATCGATTTCAGAGTATTTTTTGTTTGGTAATCCACAGTGACATATGAACAGTGTTGGGTATGTTACTTTTTAAAGTAACTTATTACATTACAAAATTACTTCTTTGAAAAGTAATCAGTTAAATTACAGCGGTACTTTCTGATAAAAGTAACTAGTTTGAGTACTTTTCCATTGCAGAAAATGGAAACTCCTTTGTGATTCCTCATGCATGTTGTTTTAGTCAAGACCTTTATAATTATTCTACCATCGTCACTCAGCGAAGTTTGGCCCATAATCTGTTAACTACTAATACCCCTATCTTACCTACACGGTTTCGCGCGGTGGCCATAAGTTCATCATGATTCACCGCAAGTTTTGGCGCTGTGATTAGGTTTACATCTTTCCACGCATCGGGTCTAACAGCAGGAATAACATAGGGGGGCGGGTTATTGGGGACGGGGCTTGTAAGACGTCTTTCACACACACACTAACGGATTGGGAGTGACTGCTGTCTGGCTTACGGATTACATAAATTGTCTGAATAACGGATTACATTTTTGAAAAAACTAACTAAATAACTGAGTACTTAAATGGCGGACCTAACGCGTTAGATTACTCGTTACATCAAAAAAATAATCCAAGTACTCTAACGTTACTTTGTAACACGTTAGAGTTTGTTACTTTTCACCCAACACTGCATATAAAACATTTGGGCATAAAGAAACATTTATTTTAAGGCAGGAACCAATAATAAACAGGTGCAGATGATGACAGATGATCAGGCTGGTGATTAGTATCCTGATGATGCTGAATGCTGAGAGGTTTGAACACTGTTGCAGGGAAATATTTGTTCAAATTTCTTTAATTGAATCTACATAATTTAATTTAATTTAATTTAATTTAATATGAAGAAATGAGGGGTGGCTCATGACTTCTGCACAGTACTGTCCTCCAAAAAACCACTTCAAGACTGCCATGGCTCACTTTCATAACCTTCATATTTTGTAAGATTTATTCACAAGGGGGATAGAGGACGTTTTTCATTTAAATTTCATTCCACGAATTTCTCCATATTTTAAGATGCCTAATTGAAACTCAAATATATGGCTTTCACTACAGATCAGAAACATGAATGTCAAGGGCAAGTCTAACAATGTAGCATACTGTACATACATACAAGCTATACAAATAACAGAAACATTATTAATTCAGTTTGTAATTAGATGCCAGAGACATATTGTCTGTGGTGTTAAATGTTACTTTTGTGGCTAAACAGACTGTAAAATGTTAGAACATTACTTGTGGTTGACATGCATGCAAAAAAGAAACAAAGTCCACAAAGCCTGAAGTTTTCAGAGCCATAAATAGTTGAAAATGTAGAATGTGAAGTGTTTACCTTGGCCACTGCACATATGATCATTGTTTTATAGTCAATCCTGGCGTAAAATGTGTCTTGCACATGGTTTTAGGACCAATTTAAACAGTTCTTCTTAGAAATAGAAAATCAGTCCAATACTGAGTTGGGACTAAGTTGGAATTTGTCTCAATCTTTCTGCCAAGCCTAGAAACCCTTACAAAAAGAAACAACATACTGTAAGCCTATGTGCAGTAATATTCGCTAGATAAGCTTATAATAATAATAATAATAATAATAATAATAATAATACCATTAAGCATTAGGACTTATTCCAACTATCTGCTCATTGATGTCCCTAAATGTAAGAAATAACATTAAAAACTATTTATTGTGTTTAATTAATTGACTCAACTATTAAACTCCAGTATTTTATATCATAATTCCAGAAGGTTGAGCTCCAGCTCCATCAGTCAAATAAGGTTATCATCCCAGTAAACATCAAGATGTCCAGCAGGTTCTTGGGAAGGTTGAGTCATTATATGTAAGAACATAATGGTATAATATTGTAGGTCAGCATCATAAATCAGGTTCACTCATTAAACTTTCACTGGCTCAAGCTTAAGAGCAATCCACTCCCTTTGTCCAGTGTGCCAGTAGATTGTGCTTCCTGAAATACATTCTCACATTTTAAATGTCTCTCCATAGATCTGTCAGAGCACATACAAAGACATATATATATATATATATATATATATATATATATATATATATATATATATATATATATATTATTTATATATGAGGCCTAAAGCATGCAAGGAAACAGTTATAGATAGCAGAATGCTGATTGATGAATGTGACATTGCATAGCTTTGCTCACTTGAACAAGTGAAAACGCAGTCTTCTGAACTTTGGTGCTCACCAAGCAAGCGAACTGAGACCCCTTGTAATGGTTGGTCTCGGTCCACTTCCAAACGAACTTTGACACAGTCCGATTGAAATGTGATCGCACCAAAGACATGTAAACAGACCAAGTCTGCTTTGCTAGCATTTTCTGATAATGATGACCGTACCTGAGAACTTTTACCGGTGAATTCTGTACCTGTGACATCTGATATTGGAGAGACATCGAGATACACCACTCAACAGGTTTCCAAAGCTGCCAAGATAAAAAAAAAAGAAAAGCTTTTTAAATGTTACAATGCCAAATTTAATGTTAAATTTAACAAGCATTTAAGAACATCACTGTGGATAGTGCACGAGTGGACAGATACAAGAGTGAGCTATGTTCAATAATAAGAGTGTATCTGAAACATTTGCACAACAGTTGAATGGTTTAATGACGTGCCATATGTTTTTGAGTGATCTCGTTATTGAAAGCAGCCCTGCTGTACTATCACTTGCTCTCGTATCAGGCAGACTGACGCAGGAAAGAGGGGATTCTTTCAAAGGATCAAAGATCTCTGCTTGCCTTTTATTTATCTATGTATTTGTTTGATTGTTTATTAAATTATTTATTTGTGTGTGGGTGTGGCTGATGTCTAAGTAATTAATGCTAAGTAAAAGCTAGTTTTTTAAAAACAAACTTTATGTACTGTACATTGGTGACCGTTTTATTTGCCATGTGGAGCCATGTTACTGTATGTTGTTTTCAATGTATAATGTTACATTTTATAAACTCTTTGTAAGTTTGTGTTTATAAAATGTAAAAGATACCACCATATATAAAATCAACATACTGCCTGTTGTGTCATTTGGCTAAGCAAACCAGGACTTTGTACTAGCGAACCAAAACCAATGCTTTTGTCAGAATCAAGGCTACAAGTGTGAACACAAACTAAAATCATCCTTTTAATCTCTCGGTATCTATAGATACATATTAACAAATCATTCAGTATTTAGCGGTTTCAAATATATAAACTTAAATATACAGTAAAAAGTAAATAGTTTAGGAAAAAAGTTAGGACAAGTTAGGACTTATTTCTTATTTGTAAACTTTAATTCTCTTTTAGGGTCAATGGCAGTCGTATAATGCATTTCACTACATTTCGTACTGTGTATGTTTGTGTATGTGACAAATAAAATTTGAATTTGAATTTGAATTTGACTTGAGTTATCCAACTCTAGCTTTGATAACCTCATGCATTGCGATGGACAAATGATGTGTGAAAATTATTCCTCATGCTCTTTCAATTGGTGTCCTATCATAAGGGAAGTACTGCCAAAGACCCTGGTCATTCAGTACATTCAGGCAGTCAGCTGACATCTTTTTATTGCCAGATAACATTGCTGAGCCTAGACCTGACCAACTGAAGCAACCCGAGATCATAGCACTGCCTTCAGAGGCTTATACACTGCGGACTATGCATGATGGGTGCATCGCGTTAGACCACATGACATTTTCCTATTGCTCTAAAGTCTTGTCTTTCCCCTCCTTAACAAATTCAAACATTTTTTCAGATTAGTTCTATTAACAAGCGGATTTCATGGGTGCAATTTTTACTGCCAATTGTTTATGATGCAACTACACCAAGCACTGAGGTGATCTCCATTCATGGTTTTATTTCTGACTACATGTTGATGGTTTAGCACTATCCTTCCAGCATTTGATATGTTGGACAGTTCTTAACCCAGTTCTAGTAATTTCAAATTTCTTTGACGAAGGCCAGAATTCTGACCCCTATGCAGCAATAACTCATTTTGGCTAGACCTTGTAGCTCCTGCTGCAGTTTTTAACAAAGTAGTTTATCTATTGTAATTATCGTCACTTTATTTAAAGCGTTAAATATTTCCAGATGTTCATTCTTTTTTATTTCAGTTAGTTGGAAGAAATTAATCCAAGTGTGAAATGTGGTTAATGTCAGTCTATTAGACCTTTTGGTAAGGAAAGGACATTTATTTTTTTTTGCTGTTTTTATTAATCATGCAGTGAGACAGATTTGATTGGTGTCACCAGGTTACAAGTGAATTCAGATGTTTGTGATTGCTGTCGCTATGGCAATGCATGTAGCTAGAACTCTTTAGTTGTTCTTAGTTACTGCACATCACAATAGAAGTGTGTGGTTCCCAATGTAATTTTTGCCTTGCATTTACAAATACATTTATTCACATAATAAATGACTAGGAAGAATAGCTAATGTGACCTATAATTTAACCAACAGTACTGTATATAAATAGTAATTTTAGATATTAACGGAGATATGATGTCTAAAGCATGGCAGACACTGCATAAATTTAAAGATGATTATCTTGCAGTGACAATGAACAATAGTAATACACTATAATTACAATATGCTTAATCTTAGGAAACATAACCTATTTGTGACCGAAGTGCATGGAATAAGTAATCACACAAGTATTATACTGGACTTTCAAAAGGAGTTTTTATTTTTATTTTTTTCTGTCCAAATGTTGGCAATTTTAACAAGTGGCATTCAAGGAGCGTTCAAGTCAAATCAGTACTTTTAATTGTGCAAAATAACAAAATACAATTATGGGAGTAAAAACTAGCTTTTCAATAGTGCTGTGAAATCATTAAGGTAGAACTATGTCTCATTACACCAGAGCCTGCTTCATGTCTGAAACACTGGTCTCCCAGGAACTCCTTTAATGGCCCAAACATGTGGATATGGCTCGGAGCAAGGTCAGGGCTTTACAGGGAAGTGGCAGTAACTCCCAGCCAAGTTTCTGTACTGTGCAAAGTGGTGTTGGTTAATGATTGTGTGTACAGTTCCCACAGACAGATCCGTCTCTTTCACGAGTTATTCGGCAGTTTTCAGGTTACACTCGCTAAATGTTTATGGGAACAACTGCAGTGGGCTCCGAGCCACTTCAACCGGGCTGGTCATTCACACACATACGACCTTCTTTAAAACTCTTTCATCATTTAAATGCCATCCTGCAGCTAAGAGACTTACATTATCACTGTACTTTGACCAAAGTCTCCTCTAAATGGCAATCAATTTTATATCTCTATCTATGAGAAATTTTATCACAAGTCCTGAATTGACTTAAACACTATCATAGAAATGGTACAAGATTTTTAAGCTCCACATAAAGTCAGGTTATGTCTAACCAGTTTGTTACCAAGCTGAAGTTACATCAGCAAATTCTCTGAAGGTCTGCACCAAAATAGAGCCTAAGATCTGTTTACAGGAAGCAACCTGCCTAAAGAATAACTGATGTTTAAATTGCAATTGCAATCCCAGTTTGGAAAAAAATACATTAGAAATAAAAACAAGCGCATTGCAAAAACACAGATATTATATCGCATGGTGGGATTTCACAGTACTGGATACACTGATGCTCAAACATGCAGATCTGCAGTTTCTGACTCTAATATTGGCAAGCAATCCTGTGTCAGAGTGTGTGTGTGTGTGTGTGTGTGTGTGTGTTATTTTCATCCTGCGGCTTACAGATTTCATACAAAATTACAGATTGCAAAGACTGGTCCTGGAAAAGAGAAAACCTGAGAAAGATTTTCCCCACAAAATTATCCATGATCATTCCTCTGTGTGTATAATATATTTGGATCATCGTGTGTAAAACTGAAGCTATCTATCTAGTACTAACAATGAATATTTATAAACATTTTGGGATTTTTTCAAAGATCATGCTGGAATAGTGCAAGTTAGAGTAACTGGTGGGGTAACGCTAGAAAAAGTTTGTTTCTTTTAAGCTAACAGCTTCTGTGGCTAAATACAACTTATTAGATTATATTCTGGTTATTATATTTTTATATATTTTAAAAAAATTATATAATGGCAGTATAAGTAAATCTCTTGTAGAAATGTTTAACATCGCTAGCCAGGTAAGCTAATGCTAGCAAGTGTCTAACGTATATGACTAAATTATTTAACTTATCATCTGTTTATTCAGTCCTGAGGATTGCATTAGTCAAAGTATTGGTCAGATTGTTTAGAGAGTTGAAATCTTTTTTAAAGTATATAAACAGGAACATGAATCTATTTTAAATAAGGCTATAACATAGCAAAATGTAGAAAAAGTAAAGGGGTGTGAATACTTTGTGAATGCACTGTATAACCAAAACTACTCTCATTCATTTATATCTGTTTTTATATCAAGCATTAACACATTTACTTTTATTCTGTTACAAAGCTCGAGTTGGTATTGATAAGCATCAATAATAATCAAATCAAACATTTTTAATTGTAACATCAAAAGTTTAAAATTTTCAGTCTACCTGCTGATGTTTTTAAACAGTGGGAGGAAACCAGAGAACCCTGAGGAAGACCAGGTTGATACATGGAGAACACAATGTTATCCCATGAACTTGTCTTGATACTAGGTATCAAGGCAAGACTTGACCATGAAAGTTTTGTCTTCAACAGACTTGACCTTATTTCAGAACATTGTTAAAGATAGGCCTTACCTCCCATGATAAATTACTGACTGTGTTAGGAGGAGAAAACAGTCATTTCCTTCTCTCATCCTTCTATTGAAGCTTGAAACATTGATTTATTTTATTAACATTTAACATTTTTGTTCTTTATACAAATATTATTATTTTTTAAAAAGTAGGAGTCTGAGTATCCAAGCCCAAATGCTAGATTTTTAATGCATGCCTCTTACATAATTTGTGCTTCATTATTTTTTATTATCTTACCTAGATAACATTGGAGAAAAAGTTTTGGCAGAAGGGTATCAGCAAACCTCCTGATACATCTTTAAAGTATTCCTAAGGCTAATGTTTTGTGGATAAAAGAAAAAGAGCTTTATAATGCTGAAATGCTGAAAGAGCCCTGAAGCCACAGATCAATGCTTTAAACAGCAAAGCATATTTTTATAATAGAAAGATTTCTATAAATATTTTTAAGCCACTGAATTACAATGCTTACTTAATTAGATGGTTTGTATTTTATTTACAAGGGCAACTTGAAGAGAGAGAGAGAGAAAGAAAAAAAATAAAGTAACCTTCGTATGCTGATTATTTGTTGGAACCAAAGCTAACATTGCTTAAATAAATGAATAGATAAAAAACATGTTGATATGTACAAACTAAACCCATGAGTTGAAATGTGTTAGATGATATTGTTATTAACTAATTCAGCTTTGTGTTTGCTATACAGAAAACTTTGTATAGCTTTGTGTTTGCTGTAGAATTTATAGTACCATTATACACTGGCCAAAAAAGTCACTATCTCAGATGGGTCAAATTATTGGCCTGTATCAGACAATGAAAACAACTAAGGAGATTTTAATTACCACGAGAAAACATAATGATTGGAGATCATAAACATCTTTGCGGCCATTAGAAATCCACTTGTTGGTGAAGCTAATCAGAAACATGCTTAAATTTGCTAGGAAGCATAAAAATTGGAGGAATTGTAAATTGTTATAAGAGTCTGATGAGTCCAGATTGAGCCTATTATATGCACCCATCATGCATAGTGGCCAGTTTACTTCTGGAGGCAGTATTATGATCTGGGGTTGCTTTAGTTGGCCAAGTCTAGGCTCAGCAACGTTGTTTGGTAATAAAATGGAGTCAGATGAATGTACTGAATAATTATTGGATTTTTCTTCCCCTAATGACTTGTGTATATTCCAGGAATCAAATTGTGAAAGAGTGTTTCTGCAAGCATGATGAATCATTTTCACACATTGAATTGGCCAATGCGTTGAGGGCAGTGTGTAACTATTACTTTTTATACACTATTAATAAATACGTAGCATTAATTAGTGTAGTGAAAAATAAATGATGTTCAACACATTGAAGTTTATGATAATATTAGGATATTCTTATTTTTTAATGATTTTAATTCTTTAACCATCTTCAGCTGCATCTTCCTAAACTATCTTTTATGGTTTATAGCACATTTATATATTGTTAATATACTGTATAAATATGTATAAACTATATTATTTATTACACTTAGATATTAAAGAATAGGTAAAATTCAGATGTATTTAAACTTTTAATATTCAACTAAACTATTTTTAGAGGAATTTGACCATACTAGCCAGTATATTGTGCCATTGCGTTCTACAGTGTGTATTTCTGTCTAAAGTCCCTCAGTCAAGTCTTACGCTGTGACAGTTGCTGTGGCTGTTGCTATAAAACAGATAGTGAGAGCACTTCCCTGTGGTTTTCATATCACTCTCTGTTTATGATGTATCTCTAGACAGTTGCATAGTATCCTTGACATGAAATCCAGGCTTGTATTAGTCATAGCATACAGGAATAACTACTGTATATGTGCTCCTGCAAGTGTGGATTAATGTTAAGGCTGGCTCTATAAATTTTAATTCCATACAGTATGTTTAATATAGCAACAGGTTTAATTTGATGTTTGAAATCTGGCTTTGCAAATGCGTGTGTGTGTGTGTGTGTGTGTGTGTGTTCTGCATTTCTCTCTTATGAGTCCCTACAGAAGGGTAGATTTGCACTGCAGCCCTGCCCTTCTCCTACTTAAATCAGCCACCCACTCAATGTCTCATGAGGCCTCATCATTTTCCACACTGCAACAGCTGCTTGGAATCTGTCCCAGTTCAATTAAAGATCAGATTAAATTATCCAAAATTGACCATAAATAGATTCTGATGCTTTATAGTATGATCATTTATAGCCCCTATGCTTTGATTAGGGTAATTATCACATTGTCTTTGTCACAATCATACTAGTTATCATAGAAGGTTATCATACTAGTTATTATAGAATACCTCTCTATAGTCCTCACTCAAATGTATTCTTTTAATATAAGCTTAATTCTGGGCAGGGTCATAATAGAGCCTTTTCCAGATACTGTATACCGTGTGCAAGGGAGAGATACACATCTGATACAATGCAAGTCCGTTACAGTTACTGTATGTACTGTATAACCTGAGGGTAATTTCTCATTTCTTTCTTTATCATTTTAATTCAATTATGTACAGTAGATTAGATTAAAGAAACGGGAGCAAATGTTTTACTGCAACAGGCTGTGAAGTGTTAAAAGATACTACTTAAAAATTGGTTGTTTACATAACAACCTCAGCAGCAATCTCATTTCCCTTCTCGTCTGTTCCAAACACTCAAACATTCCTTTGAAACTGCTTAAGTACAGGGACTGGACTGAAAACGAGAGCCAAAAAGTCCTTCATGAAGCCTGGGGAACTATTCCTGAAGACTACATTAAAATTCAAGACAGTCTAGCTCTTTGGAAGCAAAATATAAAGTATTGAGGGGTGGCTAAAGACCTCTGCATGGGACTATAAATTAATATTCTGTTTAAGTTATAGTTGCAACATTGTACTGGGGTCATCCATTCATCATTATCCGAATGTTATATAGTCAATGTTGGTCTAATGTCGTTTTATCAACAACAAAAGAAATACAAATGTTATGAATTAAGTTGCATTTCAATGAGGGAAATAAGTATTTGACCCCTCCCAACCAACAATAATTCTGCCTCTCACAGACTGGTTATGTGCTCTTGTGGTACACATATTAATTAAAGAAGGTGCTCCTAACAACAATGTGGTATCTGTATAAAAGCCACCTGTCCACAAAATCTCTATCTTCCATTCAAACCTCCCCATCATTGGCAAGACCAAAGAGCTGTCAAAGCAGGGCAGGAACAAGATTTTAGACCTGCACAATGCTGGAATGGGCTGCTGATTACTGGAATCTCCTGCGATTTTCCTTAAGAAAAAAAAAATCCAACTTAATTGTAGATGAAAATACATAAAATTTTGTAGGAAGGATGCTTTTGGGAATGTTATCCTTGTTTGGTAATTACTTATGTAAAAGTCTAAAAACAATGTTGGCTCCCCATAATCCTTTGTTCCATGTTCCGTCTTAAGATTTCTAGAGTGAAAGCAAGAAAAATTAATTTTCAGTGGCATATCTAGCAGGTCTCTTTTTCTCAGGTCTCTGTCTCTCTCTCTCTCTATCTCTCTATTATTCGTGTTCGCTGTTGCATGCTGCTTTTAAAATGCTGTGTCATCTCTCTTGCATGAAGTGGTGGAAAGCCTCTTTGTGATGGTCTTTAACCGGGAGAGGGCTGGTGCAGCTCAGAACTGCAGGTATTTCTTCTGTAAACTGGATTTGTGGTTTAGATGTGTGGGATAATTGCTTTACCTGACCACAAAGTATATACTTAAAGTTCACTTTTAGTCTGGCATGCAGGCTTCCATTCATGACATGTGGACCATGTGTTCTTTTAAATGGGGAAGCAGCCTGTATGTTTGAGACACGGTGTCATTGCTGTGACGCCAGGGTGCAGTAAAAGGAAATGACAAGCTATAGCCAATGTTCATCACGACAGGGACGTGCATTAGTGATTTAAATTTGCTGCTTTTTGATAGGAACTATTTTCAGGACAGCAGAGAGGTTCCTAATGGTTTCCCATTTCCGTATAAACATATTTGCACAAAACAGGGTTAATTGTTTGGGACTGGGACTGTTAGGGCTAAACCATACCCTACAAAGGCTGAATTTTTGGCATAGACATCATCATATTTGCTGTTAACAAATGTCTTGAAGTGCATTATTTTTACTTGGAACCAACAACAATAACAGAGTGGATCCTTTGGGTGCTGTAGGTTGTAGGGTGTGGATAAAACTTTGTTCGTCTCATCCCGTGGATTCTCATTTGGATTGGTATCTGTGGATTTTGGACGTTGGGTCAGCGGTCTTGGCCTGTTTCCCTGCTGCACCCTGTTCGTGATGGGCTGTGGTGTACTTAGAGTTCTGATGGCTTTCTATTGTGTCCATCGTTGATAGGGGTAGCTTAGTGGTTATGGCATTGGACTATGGTTCAAAAGGTCCCAGGTTCAAATCGTGCAACACCCAAGTTGTCCCTGTTGAGCCCTTGAGCAAGCTTTGCACGCCCTTGAGCAAGGCCCTTAAAATTGTAAGTCGCTCTGCCAAAATGTAAACCATTTACTTTTTTTTACCAATTTGTACTGCATTGGCTTTTCTGTGGGATTGGACCAGCCAGGCTAGGCTTTGGTCTCTGCAGACATGCATGAGCCTTGGGAGTCCATGGTCCTGTTATCAGTTTATTGGTATATAATTGATAATCACTGTTAATGTGTTAATGTTATGGCTGATCAGTCTATAGTCCCATACAGTCCTGTTTTTTTCCACTTAATTCAACCTTAATTATCCTTAATTATTACTTGATTATCCACTTAACACTGGATTGCTTTAAATGTTTTGAGTACTGGTCTTTGTGCTGGAGCGCTGGACCAAAATAAACAGTGGTTTAGAGAAGGAGAACAGACATGAGGGGTAGAGTCTCTCTCTCTCTCTCTCTCTCTCTCTCTCTCTCTCTCTCTCTTTTATAGTATCTGCAGCCACTTCTTGGTGCCAAGTGTCTCATCAATTGAACACGATAACTGTCCTGCATTCTGATTGGCTCTAAAGTCTCAGAGGCAGGGGAAAGGACGTTTGGTGAAAGGAAGAAAGCATGGGAGGAAGAGGAGGGTGAAAGGGAGGGGTGCACTTTTTCCTCTCGTACTTCCCCTGCAGGAGTGAGTGAGTAAGAGAGAAAGAGAGAGAGAGAAACAGAAGTCAGCAAGTACAGCGACAGGCTGAGTGAGAGAGTTTAGATCTGCCGGTGTAGTGGAGACTGCAGGATTGCCTCACTTTGCGCAGTGCACTTCCACACATTCAAACACACACCCATCTTTGAAGTAGCTGTGGGAACTGCGGAAGCATGGATACATCCAGGTCGATCCAGCACGAGATCAGCTCTCTTAAAGGTACTGCTTGTGTCTCTCTCGCTAACACTCTGTCTGTCTTCATCACACACAGGAGACATGTGCTGTGCATTAAGTCATCGAACTGAATTCTGTGCAAACGTCAGCAGAGATTTAGATTCCATCTCTCCCTCCCTATCTGTCATTTTAAAAGCTAATGCTGCTTTTGTCCGAGAGCATTCATGGATTAACTTGTGTGCTGTTCGGGCGATGGGGGAGGGAAGCCGGTGTGTGGAGGCCATGCTGCTGCTGCTGAGGTCAGCGTCCAGCTCAAGTCTGCAGTGCATGTCACACTTATTATTTTTTACTTTTTATTTTTTTATAAGGCAAGGATGCGGCATGCATGCGACAGACTCAAATCGCCATCGCAATCGCGTCGCCACAGCAGCAGTGAAAGAAAACCTCATTTCACTTCCTCATGGAGTAAAGTGTCAAGTGATGGGTGTGGGTGTGAAAGATTTATAGAGGGTTTCTAAAACAAGCAGTTCTTCTCAATTTCATCAGGCCTGCATCATGAAATATTAATGCACAGCAGCACAGATCAGAGGAATTGTAAGCTTATAGTTGAAGCCAGTTACGTTAGCATAACATGGACCTCTAACCTGTTATTCGTTTTATGTAACTAGTACCAAATCTCAAATACGAAATAGATGAACAAGTTGACAGTCTGTTTGCAATGAAGTTGCTGTTTGCAACATGCTGTAGGACGCCAGGTCACTCTACCTCTATTTTGGGTTTATGGGACAAAATATCATCCAAGTCCTGAGGCCAGAATCAAAGAAGGGACAAATAAATGTTTTTCACTTCTAGGCCTGTCAGGACGGAATCCATTATCTGATCATTATGATGTCAATCAGCATAAATAGTTTGATGTCAATTTCAGGTCATTTAGGTCTGCCAGAATTTAATAAGATTTAAAACAATACACTGTCTGTGACCTTTTCTGTTTTGTATAGGCATCCCTCTTTCTGTTTGGCTGTAAGCTTCACCTTGCACGATTCATCAGTTGCAAAGTAGGAGATCGATGTGTTATTCTAAAACCCTGGGGAGACTAATGGCTCTGTCGAACGCAGGGCATATTTGCTGAGTCATTTTAAAAAAGGTATTTAAACCTCGTCCCAGTTTATTTAGGCCTGCATTTTCAAATCCAGCTGTATCTTTTCACAACACTTAAAAAAATATATATTCTTTGGTATTCCTGTGGTAGCAACCAGTAGGAGTAAATGAGCTGTCAGTGTTCACTCCCTGTTTGTCTCAGGGCCTTTTTCCCCCTTCTCCCAAGATTTAAATAATTAAACACGCCGCTCCTTCTCTGATCTATTCTGGTGAAGCTGAATATTTTTGCGAGACGTTCTGGTTGAATGTGATAGGGCGTTTAATCCCTGTCTGGAGAGAAATGCATTTGGCTGAGCATTAAAAAAAAAAGAACCCTTCTACTGAATGACTATTTTTCCAAGTGTTCATGACTGACCAAAGGCTTCACACCCTCCTGTACAATTCCTGTGGACTTAGTTAAAATGCCTGGCAAGTTTCACATAGTTACCTAACTTCTTTTATTGTTTTTGTGCACATGACAGCTTAAGATTTAATCAAAGTTCGATGTCTGGTTTATTTACTGCATAGAAGTTGGACCTATAGTTGAAAAAGAAGTGTAAATGTTTTGAAACATGCAATCATACCTGCAATAAAGTCTATAATTACTGAGTTCTCAGTTTGTCCTGAACAGACCGAAAGGCTTTGTCATTCGTTTTTTAGTAAGGTATTTAATATGCTCACGAATGCTGCATTCTGTCATTATGCCCAGTGGCAGGCGAACTGCCAGTGTCTCTCTGGGCTTTTGTTGTCTAAAGCTGCAGTGGGTCCTGGCGTAAATTTACTGAGTCTCATTAATGAGGTTTTGAGCTTTCGTCTTTGTCAACTCTTTAAAAGAATATATTTTCACACTAACTGGTATTCAGCTATTAATTCTAAAGGCCTTTGATTTAATGTTTTGTTTTAAAAAAACAGGTCATGTGGGATTTATGTGAGAAATAAGTATAGATCAAAAGTGAGACAGTTTGTATATTTGAAAAAATGTGAAAAAAAATGGTGCATGACATGCAGTTATAGGAAAATGATCAGTGACAGGTCTGATACAATGCAGAGTGACTGTTATACTCGCAAGTGTTTTTTGTTTTTTCGATAACAGCTCAAGCCGATTTTAAAATTTTAATCCCCCTTGTATCGAAAAAGATTTTAAGTGCTAATGATTTTTCTATTTTATTAATCAAACTTTAACATTTTTATTTATTTATTTTTTTTCCAATTTTCTCCCCTAATTTAGTCATAGCCAATTCCTCCCCGTCACTAGGGGGCTCCCATATTAAGGCTACTACTACCACTCAGCCGGGAGGGCTGAAGACTATCACGTGTTTCCTCCGAACCGTGTGACGTCAGCCGACCGCATCTTTTCGAACTGCTTGCTCACGCACCATTAGGGGCGGAGTAACACACTCGGAGGAAAGCGCTAGCCGCTCCTTCCGCATGCGCGAGCTCACAGCCGCCCCTGATTGGCTGTAGAGCTGTGATTGTTGGAGCGTGAGTACCTCTCATCCCTCCCCCCTGAGAGAGCTCGGCCAATCAGCTCTCTCTGTGCCTCCGGCTGTGAGAGGAAAACAGCATCACCCGGGGTTCGAACCAGCGATCTCCGGATGATAGGGCGAGCACTTTACCACTGCGCCACTCGGAGGCCAAACATTAACATGTTTTTAGCAAAATATTTATTTATAGTTAAAGGGAATTTCATGGAAAGTCTCCAAGGCTACAATCCTGTGATCACTCACGTTATAACAGGTACAGTATAGACAGTCTTTCTTGTAAGAAACAACTTGACATCTAAGAGCAACTTTACATCTGATTGTTTTAAGGGTTTGAACTGCTAACTACATGTATACATCTTCATACATTTCACATAAAAATCACACAGGTTCGGAAGTGCTTAACACTGTTGGCTCGCACAACCAGGGTTGGGGGGTCAAATCTTACTTCTGGTCTGTACACAAGGAGTTCATGTTCTCTCTGAGTTTTCTTGGTTTCCTCCATTTAATCTGATTCCTTCCTACAATCCAAAGACATTGCAGGTGTTTCTGAATTGCCTGTAGTGTTTGATTTGCTCTATGATGATTTGAGTTTCCTGGGCAATGCTTCAGGCCCCTGAGACCCCACACATTACAAGTTTTATGGAAAATGTATGGATTGATGCATAATAAGGTATAATACACAAATATAATACATGTTAATGCTAAATGTAAAAATCCAGGCTTTGTCATTTTTTACAGGAGTTGATATCCCAAATGTTTCCTCAGATATCCCATCCGTTCATTTGTGCTAGTATCAGCCTAATACCGATACTGTATCAGAGTATATGTTCTTACCATTGTAAAATTATAACCTATAATATATCATAACATTATAAAAGCCCTGTTTAATTCTTTATATTATTTCTTATCACTTTTGCTGGCTACTTTAAGAAATGACAATATTAGGTTGAAAGCCGTGTCATGCATGATCAGTTGCAATGTGAACGAGTTCATTTTGCTATAATTTTAGCCATTACATAATGCAACCAGGGTGGCACTTGGAGAATGTAAATCTGACAGGTAGCAGATCTGTTCCAGCAGTATCAGTCACAGACACGGTACTGTTTAACAGAGTATGATATGCATAGAACAGGATATGCCTGACTTTCAGTTAGTAGCCTATTTACTTTTATGGGTATTTTTGTATTTTATGTGTGTGGAGGGGTTATGCTAATATAATTAGTTGGGAATGAAATGTCTGACGACCTATAGTAGTAGCTTGTCAGCTTTTCATATAAAATATCCAAATAATCATACGAAAGTTTTTAATCTATCTTTAAGGTTATCTATCTTTAACCGAATCAGATTAAGGTTTTATTTGGGAAAGAGATTTAATTATTTAGCATTAATAATAATGTCACTGTAGGTCTTAAGGTAGGGAAAACAAATGTGTGTGTGTGTGTGTGTGTGTGTGTGTGTGTGTGTGTGTGTGTGGGTGTTTTAATACCCAGACTAAGGAATGTTCTATTGTTTTTTCCTCTCTATTTTCTCTCTTTTGATCTTAGTGAGGCTGCATCTATTCTAAATCTGGCCGATCAGGCTTAGGAATTTTCTGACTTAGACAATAAGATTTTTTTTCTGATGTGGACCAGCCCGACAAATTATTACCAGGCTTAAAAGACCGCACTAAAAAGAAACACATTTAAGACCAAGTGTCAGCTTTGTAGACATGCTATTTGGAAGGGTCTGAGAACAAAACAAAAATACATTAAATGTGCCGTGGAAACTAGGGTTAGCCAGAATATAGCACCCCTGGAGCAGATAGAGTTAAGGGCCTTTCTCAAGGGTTCAAAAGTGGCAACTTGGCAGTTCTGGGGCTTGAACCCCCCCGACCTTCTGATCGGTAACCCAGTAACCCACAGCCTTACGCGATTGAGCCACTGCTGCCCTAATGGAATTAACGCAATGCATTAATGCAATGCTTTTAGCAGTTCTAGTCTGCTATAATAGTATCACAGTATTTACATTCACCATTTAATATACTGAATGCTGTCATGTGTCTATTTTCTAACAGCGTACCCACTGATTTATTTAAAGCCCTAAGAAGAAAGCCAACATATTATTAGACATACGAGTATTACATATATACAGTATAGTCACAAAAACCTCTAAGGCCTGCAAATTCATCATGGAGCTCATACAATCCAACAGAAAAGGATCAAGCAGACATGAAAGAACTTTTCAATAAAATGTTTTCATATGAGCAGTCAAGAAGACTGAAGTTTTATGGCATGCATGTGCAGTTGTGGGACACCGAGGCCTTTGTGTGTGCAGGTTGGAAATGCTTATCCATATATTATTCCACGTAAAAAGGTAGTACCCAGGGGTTAATTTCTTAAAATATGATGAAGAATAACATAAAGAATTCAACAGTTTTTTTTTTTTTTGCAATGATATAGTAATTCAATGTCGTTGTGCAGTTATAGGCCACAGCAAGGAAGAAGTGGTTTTGTAAATTATAATAGAAAGAACATATGATCTGATAGATTATCGGTGTAAGGCTGTATTTTCCCATATTTTCACTGATGCCTCAACACCTGCAAGCATGCTAATATTCTCTATACCATGCACACAGTCCCTGCAGGAGATCTTTTGCCTTTCGGAAGTGAGAAAGGATGGTGACTAAAGCCCATTAATGTGAAGCAAAACAGCGTAACTGCATTTCATTGTGTCTGTAAAATGATGAGTCATGCAGTCAAAATGGCCATTTAAATGTTATCATTATTTTGCTGACTATTTTCTTGACTTTTCAGCCAGTTTTATGTTTTTTTTTTCAACAGTACTGGATGATAATAGGGCTGGTAAAGGGAAAATAATATTTATGTAAATGACTTAAATAGAATTTCCCTCTGGCTGTTTCCAATTGATCACAATACAATAAGCAATGCAGTGTCTGATGTACTGTACTTATACTGCACTGCCTTATACACTACTTAAAGGACTTTTGTACATTTCATCCATATATGCTTTTTATATGTTGTACTATGTAAACATGGACATATACAATACTGTATATACAGTACTGTGTTTTTTCATATTGAAGGGCAGGGGTAGCTCAGAGGTTAAGGCATTGGCCTACTGAACAGAAGTTCCTACAGTAGGTTCAAACTCAAGCAACACCAAGTTGTCACTGTTGGGCCCTTGAGCAAGCCCCTTAACTGCTTAGATGGCTATTCAGATAAAAGTCGCTAGAAATAAGGGTGTCTGCCAAATACTGTAAATTAATTTAAATGATGTAGATTGAATTACAAAATTGGGAACAACTGTTTTAGTGTGACAGACTGCAAAATTTTAAAATTAGTTGTTTAACCTCAGCAGCAACCTAATTTTCCCTCTCGTCTTTTTCAACCACTCAGCATTCAGCATCACCAGTGTACTACTCACCAGCCTGATCATCATCCATGATCTGCACCTGTTTCTCATTAGTTCATGCTTTAAATTTGATTTTTTTTTTCTCTACGTGACGCCAGCCCACCGATTAATGATTTTTTATCTGACGTTGGATAAACATGTATATAAAAAGGAGCCATAGTAGGCCAGCTTATTGCATCTGCCCAATCCCAGTATCCTCCACTCAGCATGTACTGTAAAATATAAACCATGGAGTTGTGTAGATTTTTCCAAAAATACATTTTGCATTTCACATGACTGCATTATACTGTGAAATAGCGTGAGTGCTTTATGGGTTTGTGTTCACTAAAGCAGCTGTGAATCAAGCTTATATAAGGCAGTCTTCATACAGTATGTAATTCTACAGCTTAAGCTTTCAAACCTGGCTATTAAAGTTTTATTAAAATTTAATAAAAAGTGTTATGTGTTTACAGCAGTTCTTGCTCATTAGTTGATATTTGATGCACATATACAATATATCTAAAAAACTTCTCCATGCACTATACAAGAAATTGCAGTTAATAATAATTATCTGACTATCATTTCTTGAGGGGAAAATTAAATAAAATTTCATTTTAGAGCTGGAATAAAAAAAGTTTTTCCATTGTCCTATTACTAAAACGAGCTGGTTTAAACTTGAACTAGAACCAGACGATTAAAGTATTTTCAGGAAGAAGTATTTTTAATTGCCAACATCAATTTTCCCCACTTAAGCCTTAAAAGAATGATTAGGTGAAGTGCTGCATTTTCTGGTAATGAATTTAACAAAAACAGATTATAAAAACAGTTATCATACTGCCAATAAACATTATGTCAGATTGCAAATATAAACTTATTTATTTATGGTAGTATAATTGGTCAAACTACCTAATTATTAACACAATTTACAGGCAAGCATACTATAAATAATCACAGAACTACACGATCTAACACCTAACCCTAACCGTAACCCTAAACTAATCTTAATTAGGAAAAATTTTAATTAAGAAAAAAACTTTGCTTTCCAGTTAAGAGTAGGACATCCTGAAGACTGTGGTCCACGCTTCCAAAACTGGAACACATCCAAAAAATGCTGAACAGAAACTAGGCAACATACAAGGGGTGTTCAAATCAAACTGGGACTTAGGATGAAGGTGTAAAACTAAGTGACATTTAGAGAAGACTTTAGGCACAGTACGGTGATGAGACCCCTAGCCACAGTAAAACATTTAAATGATGGAAAGATTTTAAAAAAGGCTGTTTATCCGTGAATAACAGAACTAACCAAGGAGGCTTGAAGTTCACTGCATTTATTTCACCCCTGCAAATTGACAGATATCTTCTTGCCAACTTTTGGAAGAGCCGTAACCATCTGTGGGAACTGTACAAACAATCATACATGAACACCACTTGCACATTACAGGGAGTTATTGCCACATTCCCTGTGTTAGTTTTGACCTCAGTTATGTTTGGACCATTTAAGGAGTTTCTGGGAGGCCAATGTTTCAGACAAGAATTAGGCAGTCCATTAATGGCTAAAGGGTACTGAAAAAACTTTGTAGCTCAATGGTATCCAAGCACTACTACAATGCAGGGATTATATAGAGAAATAAAATCAAACAATTCCCGGTTTGATTTGAACACTCCTCATACATATGACAGTGAGCAGGACACAAAGTCTGCAAATATATAGATATAGATTTTGTTAGTAGCCAAATTATTAACAACATAAATCTCTTCTATACATAAATCATGAATTTAAACCTTATCCCACAAATTTGGTCACAATATATTTTTTTTACTCAAATCAATCAATCATGTTCATCTCATTAGTTAAAGCTACAGTACAGTAGATGGGTAAACTTGTCTACGTGCTGGCCTGTGTGGGTGCCCCCCAGTTTCGTACCTTCCGATTTAAATCCCCAGCAGGTGGCGCTGCAGCAACAGCACACATCTACACTAAACTGCTGAGTGAAACAGCATTGCATTAGAACGTTCCAATATTTAACCAAGAGTTAAGTGTTAGAACATATTTTACTGCTAGACAAACACCTCTCTCACTCTGCACCATCGCCATTTCCTTACATCTATTGTGTTTTGTTTCTATTTCTACTTCCCTGTTTTAACAGGCAGTTAGGGCCATTTGGGTCAGTCTAATAACTTTAACAGATTTTCCTGTTAAATTGGCATCTGTTTTCTATCACTCCCACTACCACCTCCACCCAAGTTATAACGTGTGACATTTTTAAAAAGAAAACTTGTGTCTAAAAAATGTGTCTAAAAGAGCCAGTTAACCTTTGTATTCTTTTATTTTCTTCTATTTTCAGGTAAGCTGCTGTTTGTGCTGTGATTTCTGGGTGTAGGTGTTTTAATGGTCTGAAAGGAGAGTAAGTATGCTTTGTGACAGCTGACCTCTTCAACCCATCTGACACTAAATACCTCAGAACAGGAAGAAATTTTCACAACTATACAAAACCCAGAACTTTATACACTAAGCCACTGCTTGTCCTTTAGAATTCTGACATTCTGGTATGCCAAGAGCCTAAAGCGTTCACTGTCAGAGGTGATAAAAGTGTCCAGATTCTTTTAGTTATTGGCGGTAATTTATACCATGGAGCATAGGAAACATGTTAGGCACGGCAGGTTTATTTCTAACCTCTCAAGTAGTAGGTGGTATGATAATGACTTTAACGCCACAAAAGAGTTGAATACTTACAGTTACAAAATGTACGTAGTAGATACTGTAAATAGAGTACTCTAATAGGTGTTGGGTTTCATTCTTGTTTTGATTTGTTAGGAATTTAGATCAACATCTTTAAGCTGTCTAATGCTAAAAGGCACATTTACCGAAATGGGACTATTTAGTGGAAAGTATTTTGTAAAGTAAGAATTTTGCTTGAAAGTCATTGCTTGAAAGTACAGTTAAAACAATAGATTTAAAGGAAAAGTCCACATACATAAACTGCATATTCATATTTATAACAAACTCAGATTTACTTTGTAAAAACCTTTTTTTTTTTTTTTCCAACATGGCACTGTCCTTCATTGCCATGTTGGCCAGTTTTTACCTTGGTTACCACTGAGTTAGCACCAAAACTATTACGCATATTTCAATATAAAAGAATGCTCGGTTCCCAGGGTCAAATTGCAAGGCTGCTTTTGTGTAAAATCTGCCTAGAGTACATTCCAAAGCTCAAAGTAATTAATAATATTAATGTAAAAAAATTAATTTTTAATCATAAAAAAAAAAATTAAGTTAGGACAGGATATAGTCCTGGCAACTAATCGGGATACTGTCTTGCTCAAGATCAATCCTCTGACCACTAGCTTACAGTTTTAAACACTGAGTCACCACTGTGTCCTGTGCTTCCTATGAATCAGTTTCCTTCAAATTCCTCCTAAAATAAAACGACATCCACATCCCTGCTTTTGTCCGATATCGTTCACTAAGTTGTGCATTATAATATTCATTTGTTTCCATTGTTTCTCTTGGCTGTGGTTCTGTTTGGCAAGCAATTATGCCACAAGGTGCTTTTCCTAAATTAATCCATTTTAAAGCCAATAAAGGAAACTGCTAATAAAATCTTTACACACAAATAAAAAAAGCACAGGTTGTACTTTCTAAATGGCAAAACAGCCATAAATCCAAAATTCAAAACTAGCATTATTTACATTTATAATTCCACTACTCCTCTTTAACTGCAATCGTGTACAGTTTTTCTTCGAATGCTCAAACATCCTTAAGACTTTGATTTTCATCCTGCGTTGTTTGTTTCATCTTTCTAAGTTTACTGTGTTCTGTTAGAGTTAAATTATAGAGCACTCGCTCCACTTAGCCCTGGTCCTGGCTCTGCCAGGCGGTGCGGTGTGTTGGAATATAATAACAGGGAGGAAACCTCACGGGGCTGGGAGGCTGAAGAAGCTTTGCATCCTGGGTCATGTCCAGCAGCTTTCATTACCAAGGAAAGACATCAGATTTTCCACAGCAACCTTATACGCTTGTGCAAACTGCACTCGTCTGCATACATTTTATGAGTACTAGTGTTGGATTTATAGTGTATATATTGACCATTGTGCACATTATAATTGGTTTTACAGTTTCTTAACATATTTAATCTCAGTAGCAGATAGGGTTTATTTTATTTAGTCCGCCTACTCTTTTTCCTTGGAATGTTTTTATGCACATTTCCCACATTCCTGATATTTTTAGGTGAGGCAGCATTAGAAAACAAGGGTGTGTATGGGTAAAACTGCATTCTTTTATGTGCTTTTACTCCCACTTTAATCATTAAACAGTTTACATAAAGGCTTAAAAAGAATGTTAAATTATATAAAACTCATCCAAACTAATAATAGTAGATGTTACATATACTGTACATACTGTAAATAAAGTTATCTGAATGCCCCATCCACACACCTGTATACAGGTGAGTGAGTGAGTGAGTGAGTGAGTGAATGCCCTATGTACATATCAGTACTAACATTTTATTTATTTTATTTTTATACACATTTATAAAACTTATAAATTAGTATTAGCTACACCTTCAACCGCTTAGATACAGAGCTTGATCATTTGGCGGACCTGCCATTAAAACTAACTTCAGATGCTTGGTGATGTGCACCCATAGCTGGATGAATATCTAGTATTTGCAAAACAACAATTTGCTGATGATTATGTATTATATCATAATAGTATAATATAGTTGTTAAAGAATGGCAGGCTTGGATTTTATCCATGAATAGTTCATTAATGTTATGAGACAACCACCAATGGCGTCAGTACTAACCATGACATCACCGTTGCCACCACTTGTAAAGTTAACAAAACAAAAATGGTGTTTGGCATATTAACACCTGACATTGAAGACTCCTTCGAAACATGCTAAATAATATCTCCTCCTAAAAAATATATATTTTTTAAGATTCTCTGGGCTCATCAGGCATAAAAAAGATACTTATGAGGAAAGGTCATTCTAAAGGACCACGTTCTTTTTAGAAGCGATAGGATGTGGGTGGTGAATCTAAAGAATTTATGAAGACATTACAAAGAGCTTATTCCAGCTTTTCCCAACAGTCAGGCACATGGCAGACAAAAGATTCCTTAGATGATGTTTAATGAATGAAATGCTATGTATGTATATGGCATTTACTTCATATTCTCTGCTTTTTCAAAATAATTACACATTATTAAGTAATACACAATAATGATGCTGAATTGTAAGGGTTTTTTTTAACTGTGCATAATCATTGTGCAATAATCTGTGATTATAGAGCTAAAATCTATGCATGTAGAATGATGTTATAAAGAGCATAAAACAAAGGTAGAGCCAAGATTTAAGATCTGATTTGAAAGTAATCTATGCATGTTTAGGAATAGATAGTGCACTATATAAGATAAAGATAAGTGGTCCATTTTCAGAATATCTGATCTGCTCATTGGTGCATAGTGTATTATCACATAATGACATTACTGTCCAGACTTCCTGTTTGCTCTGTAGTTATGGAAACTAAAGGGATTTAGTCAAAATACAAAAACAAACAAACTTGCAGTTATGATTTAGATTAAATGATACATATGATTCATGCACATATCATGTCATGAATAATATACTGTAGGAAGACTAGACATCTGAAATGTGATCGAAGGTCAGAATTGGGTTCAAGGCTTATTTTAAAGGGTATTAGCTGTCATTTAATACTGCCCATGTGACCACACACTTAAAGAAAGAAATAAGCATAATTCCCTCTAAAAAAATTGTGAATTTAAAATTCATTACATATTTACAGTAGATCTGATGCATTTTAGATTTAACAGATTTAAAGCTGAGAAAAACTCAACTCAACTAGCCATACAAAACTGTATGTAAAGAGCAATATTTTGTAAGTGCATTCAAATTTAAGATCAGGCCACAGGGGCTTTGAAGCTTTTTCGATCATGCTCCCATGGTTCTTGCAGTTGACCGTGCAGCTTGTTTTAATCACTGTCTGAGCAGTCTCTGTTTGATTATTTAGTCCTTGCTGTTTCCGGAGGTCATAGTCATGCACAGTCATTAGTGACCACTCCCACCTGGAAACTGAAGAGCTGAGTCACTCTGTATGGGTTTGTATTGGACGGCTTTTAAAAAGGAATCGCTGTGAATCAGAGCGTACTGCTTACCTTATTGCTCACTAAATTTCCTGCATGTTCTACGTCCTGCACATTTCCTTTGTTTCACGTTGCCATGGAGCTGTTACTCTCTCTGGCTTCTATGTTTATGAGATTATTTCATTTGCATCATTACAGTGCTCTAATTTGGTTAATCACCACTTTTGATTGATTGCTCCTCAGCAGTTGCGCTTTGAGTCTGTGCTGTTCCAAAAAAAAAAAAAAATCACAAAATCTAGAAATGGAAAAATTGCAACAGTCAGTGTTTAAATGTTTGCAATTTATTTATGCATTGTTCATGTCAGTGATAAAGCCATTGGTAAAACACTGAAACGTTGGTTCTGTACAGACTGCTGAATCATTAAATGCTGCTGAAGCACACAGCAACTTCCAGTAATTAATCATGATGTAATTGCTCTCTAGAGATCAGGCTCAAATAGTTACGATTGCACCTCCAAGGTTGGGAGGGTCGAATCTTGAATCTGATGTATGTGAGTGGTGTTTGCATGCTCTCTTCATGCTTTGTGGGGTTCCTACAGGCACTGTGTGTGTGTATATTCAAGGTGACCCAAGGCTTCAGGCCCTATCTGAACCTTTGATAGGCAGTATGGAAAAATAAATGAATTATTATATTCATTTAACTAATAATAATAATAATAAACTAAAACTAAAATAGTGCAGTTTTCAAAACTTACAAAAGTTCTGGTACATCCTATATATTCAGTAACAAGCACACTGTTGATTAGACAATAGAGGCTTTGTTAATAAGAGAAAGAGGCCCACTGTGTCTGTGTATAAATATACAAGAGCTTCTTGAGTGTGGCTTATTTGCCTGAATCCTTTTCCGACATAAGTTCCGACAGAGTTATGGTTAATGGTCTGTAGATGACCATAACTGCACATAAATTCTACTCCACAGACACAACAGAGGAATGCTTTAGAGAGCCCACTATGGGTTGGATTTGGGGTTTATAACCCTAGTATTTGCCCAAAAAAATTAACGAGGCAGTTTGTTGATTAAAGAGCCCTTTTTAGAGCCCTCTGTTGCCTGCAAGGTGAACTGCAATGGCCCTTAGAACAGCTCCGACTCCAGGTTCTTTCCTTAAACTATGTAGGGCATTTGAAAAGGCATACTATACATGCTATGTATAGTACCTACCCTGAAAGATGCAGTATTGTATAAAGTACTAAGTAACATTAAATTTCCAGTATTTAAATGATTCCTGGATGATATATTACAACCCTTGATGGTTTGTCTCTAAAACAAATAAAACATATTGTGCCGTATAGGCTCAAACATCACCAGCAGTTTCCTTTCGTATTCTTCTAAATTGGTGACATCATTCCTGTTCTACTAACTCCAAATCATATCCAATTGGCCACTGGGAATGTCCTTTACACATCACATAATACAGAAAGAAGAAGAGAGGGAGAGGCAGACCCAGAAATCCAAAATACATCCCGGGACATAACACTCCATTCCAGGAAATAATATGCCAGGACAGAGCCAGCTGTATTAGAATATAGGTCATTTAATTAGAGTATAGATCATTTGATAATTGCAATAATAGACCAATGTTCTTTAAATGTTATATTCACTATCCTTTCATTTAAAAATTTAAAATAGTGCTGTGTTTTATTTATCTTTATACTGTAAGAATGCATTCCTACAATTTGTCATTTAATACTTTGTATAATCCTTCCTCACTATAGGTTTAACCATTAAGACTATCCTAGTGTACATGTGTGTTAAATCCCTTGAGGCACATGTACATTCATGTCTCAAGTGTAATGTGAACTCTACGTGTCTTAAATCTGTCATCAGTACGCTGAAGGGACCTAACAGCACTTCTGGAATGCAGTCAGAGCCCCTGCGGCCCTACAAAATCCTTTAACCCAGTCATTTTATGGTTGAGATGAAGTAAAACTTTGCACCAACTTGCCCCATCTACAGACTAAATGTCATTCTTTGACTTTACAACATAACACGATCAGATGTTACATCAGTTTTTATGTCAAGAAAGTTATGCTCATTTAGAGTAAGATTATGCAAGTTGGGTGTTTTTTTTTGACGGCTCATTAGGATTGTGCAAATAGCCTGCATGTACTTCACACCACTAAGATTGACAGATTGTTTTATCATCTCTGAAATGGGTTCAAAATTGTAAAATAGAAAATGAGACATTTTAATAGAACATATTAGTTTTTCAGTTGTCATATTATGCAGTAAAAGTAAGAAGTGAATTAAAAAAATATATATAATAATAAAAAGCCTTATACATATTAGTGATGCAAATTCAATCAGTGAACAAACATCAAAAAGGTGTGCACCGATCAGACATATCATTAAAACTATTTTAAATCATTAAAACCTACATTATGTTTTTAAACACTATGTAGGTTCCCCTCGTGCCACCGAAACAGCTGTGACTACTTGAGACCTATGAAGTTGTGCTGTTATCTGGCAACAGGACATTAATTGCAGTTTCATTAAGTGCTGTAAGTTGTGAGACAGGGCCTCAACGGATCAGACTTGTTTGTCTCACACGTCCCTTGGATGCTCGGTCAGATTGAGATATGCTTTTGACAATACTGTATATTGTTTTATGAATACTTGTAATTACCACATTAATCGGTGCAAATCTGGTTTAATTTAACTTGCTATACAACAACTTAAAAAAGCACTTGATACAGCATGCTTTATTTCTTTATTTCTTTCATTCATTTTAATTGTGTGAAACTATGATGTAATTAATTCATTAATTAATTAAGTCATATGCACAGGAAAGATAGACCATCTGATCATGCTTTAAATTTGCTAATTATTATATGTCTTTTTGATAAAACAATGTGTGGATTTTGGCTAAAACAGAGCAAAGTAAAGTAAAGAAAATATGCATCTAAATTTAAAGGATAAGCTGACCAAGTAGTCATCTGCCATGCCCAGAAGTGGCATTCGTCATTGTTACAGGTACACTCATACTTCTCTTAGACTTTGCCAGTTTCCTGTGCTTATTTTTAAACTGTTGTGGTTTTCCTCTCTGACCTTCAGAACAGCACACATTCGAGCTTATGTGTGAGTAATGCTAAGAAACAGAGGTACAATTGTGTGTATTCCATAGTAGAGATGAAATGAGTGTCTTCATGAGTGATTATACAATGTTCATGATCTCTTAATGTAATGTCATATTGTTAATGATATAATTCACATACAAGCAATGTAATAACACCAGGACTATAAAAGCACATGGTAAAGGTTGTTGATGGTTGACCTGACTTTTTCGAATGAATGAATAAATGAATGAATAATTGACACAACCCAGGCACATGTGAGCCACATCCACATTGGGTTATTTTCAGCCATTTAATCAAAAGAATATATATATATATATATATATTTATATAATATTTATATTTTTTTATTTTTTTATTAATTACAAGTCAAAGTCTTTTTGTCCCTTTTCTCTCATATTATCCCTTTTCCCCTTTTTAAGTTATTTTGTTCTGTGTTGGGATCATGGAGGAAAACAAAAAGTTATAATTACAGTACATTATGAACATTACAGTTTTCGCAAATATGAACAGACTGCGAATCTACAAACATTTGTAAATTACGTGTATTTTACAAATAATAAATACTGTAGTGCAACAGATACCAAATATTTACAATTATATAAAAGGTTTCAATGTGTAAATGAATGTATAAAATGTCCAAAGTCTAGTGTATTGTATGTGTGTGTGGGGGTGTGGGTGCGGGAGAAATGAGTCGATTTCAATGAATCAGTCCGGATAATAGAAAATAGTTGCTGTAAAGCTGTCCTGATGGTGAATAATCCTAATTTTGGAAAATCCTTAACGAGACAGAGTTCACAGTCCAATACGGCTCTAAAACAAAATTGCGTCCATTCAAGCATGCAGTAAACACCATGTAGCATCCTCCATCCAAAGTCTTCCCAGTTTCCCTTTAAACGAGGTCATCTGACCCCCCTGCATCACTAGGATTCCCCATGCAATTTAAAGCTGCAGTCTCGTGAGAGTATAATGTGCAAATATTGCGTACCAAAACACCAAACATGTGTGTTTGTTTTTTAATGCTTTACATTGCATATTTTTGGCAAAGGTGTATAAGACTCACTTTGTCAGACTTACGAATTAATCTGACTTACGAACAAGCTCCCAGAATGGAACTTGTTCATAAGTCGGGGACTTACTTTGCAGTACCTGATCATGAGGCTTAGTGGTGTGTCTAAAATATTCAAACATTTTGTTCACTCCAGCATTTCATTCATGCCATTCACAGACAGGAAGGCATCAAATTATGTTCGAACTGAATGCTTGCATTTAATGGTGCCTTTTCAAAGCAATGTACAGTAATTGTAATCTTTAGTGTCTTACATATTCCATAATCCACTATGCTACCCTGCATAAAATGACTGCATGCAAATATGCTACTGTACATCCAGGAGAGATTATACTCTGAAGCAAAGCTGAGACTTTATAAATTGTTTTTGGAAAGCATAAGCCTTAAGGGTTTGTACCAGAACAAATGTATTCAGCCGGGCTTTGGTGTACTATTGTTTAAAATATCTTTGCCCATTGGCTCGTTATTTATTCATCATCAACCTTATCAGTAGCACACAGTGTCTGATTTCAAAGCTTGTGGCTGTTTCCTGGAAACATTCTGTTCTGTTTTAAAGATAATTATTAGTATTAAGCTGTAATTATTTCTACAACACAGAGAGTTGTTATGCTGTTAGATTAGTCTTAATTAAAATGTCTTAAAATTCCAAATGTTTACTTTCTGATTGGCTCTAACTATCAAGTTGTACAGTATAGTACAACTCTCATCATCCTTAGCTCACAGCTTCCACACATCAGGCTCAAATGTCAGCTCTAGGCAAACTCACACCCAGTCACCTGAGTGCTGATTCTGATCACCTGTGTGCAGTCTCATCATTCCCTTTAAACAACCCAAATGTTCAGCCTTGATTTGTGAAATGACAGTCCGGTGTTGCTTCTTTTGCTGTTCTGTCTGTTCATTTGGTCTAAGTTAGTCTGGTGTGTAACTGCTGGCTCAGTGGTTTCAAGTTACTTATCTGAAGGTCATGCCTTGCTACGGCAAGCTGCCGCAAATGAGTGCATAAACAAGATTCCAAGGACTGCTTGGTCCTGCTTGGAATTCTTGAAACAAAACAAAAAAAGGTCAACTGAGTGAGCGAATGTAATTAAGATTCATATATTATTTTATATTATGTGCAGGCTCCTTTGACAATGCTTTGCTAAGAGAATAAAGACCTTCTGGGTCTTCTGGGGTTTTCATGCGGTAAATAGAGCTGTACCATTTAAGTAGCATGTTTTTGTGTGTTACTGAGATTTTTTATACTACTATATGTACTTTGGGTAATCTTTAGTTGATGCATTTCTTTTTATTTCTTTACTTGGTTATGCCACTTGACGGCTTTCAGTTAATGAGATTCCATTTGATGTGGTGTGGTGCTTATAATAGACCATCCAGTAGTGGATAAACCCTGATGTCTTGAGGGTGTGGCACTTTATCAGGACACTGCTATCGGGACCTAATGAATAAGTAAAGCAATCCTTTAAAAAGCCATCTGTATAAAGAATATACAAGCACACATTCACTGTAAATGTACATTTTCATTGTTTTCTTGCAATGTTTTTAACATCTCCCCTAAAGATTTTTTAGTTGTATAGTGTACATACTGTGGATATGAATTTTTAAGGCTGGGAAAGTTTAACTTCTAACCCTCGGTCCTTGTTCTTTCACCTTATTTTCCAGATCATTCCTACTCTTCTTTTTGCCAAATTGCTTTGCTTAAATTGCTTCTTTCTCTAAAAAGTACAAGGTGCACAATTGCATTGATTTAGGCAGCACCCAAGAGACCAGTGCGTACCAAAGGAAATTGACATGGTGGAAACCTTGCCTTTAATCCATTGTTGAATTAAAGTTCAATCGCCAAACCAGGGAACATAAAAGCGGGGGAAAAAAAGGAAATTGAAAACAATGACAAGAAGATGACTGTACTGCTGCATTTTTAAGTTGGAATCTAAAGCAGTTTTTTTATTTGTGCATTAGTAAGAAATGATATCAACTGCATTGTTGTTGTTTTCCCTCTGGAATGCTTGCAGGTGGTTTTTGTTTTGTTCTTTTATAAAGACCTTATCCTGATTAAGAGCACATTCTTGATGTGATCTGTACCAAGAGTGGAAATCTAAATGGTTTTATCCAGATACAGCACCCATGGAGCAGACAGGGTTGTTAAGGGCCTTACTCAGAGGACACAACAGCAGCAGCTTGGCCGTGCTTGGACTTTAACCCCCAAAAGTCTGGCCACCCAGTTGTTAACCATTTGAGCCACAACTGCCCCACTGGGCGCCCAACATAATATAGTATTATAGGGTTAGACCTACCTTATACTCCAAAGCCTGAGTAGGGTAAGAGGGCAACTGACACTACATGGCTAGCCTGCTCTGGGGCAGTTTGAGGTAAACCCAGCAACACTAAGCATGAATAAATGCCTTCTTTCCAGTCAGAGAGCTAGGAATTATGATTGGGTCATTTTTCCCATGAAGCACAATTGGTCAAAAAGACTGACACCACATACCACTGACCGGGAATTGAACCTGAGCCTTCTGTATGGTAGGTTTAAAACCCTACCACTGGGCCACCTTTTAAAACTTGAAATTTTAAGTTACCCACAGGGACAATAAAATAATTCTGATTAGGATTCTGGATTCACCTTTACCCTATATTCTCCATTTTTTCCTACAACCAGATGCCTACTCTATTTTTGATCCAATAAAATTGACCATTAACTCTTTTGGGAAGTTCCCAACAACAAGCTCTGTACAGTACTAGCTATAGAGCAGGCGACTTATAGTTAAGTAAGACCTTCCATGAATTTGGCATTAAAATGATGAGAGCTGCCTGTTATATGAACTGCCATACAGTACAACTAGATACAGGTACATCTCTGAAATGTTGACAAAAAATGCAACAAAGCCTGATTAAATTTCATTATTTGTGCTGGAACCTTATGTTTTCCACGTTTCTGTAACTTCAAGTGTTTCCTTTGTTATAGTTATATAGTTTGTTATTTGCCTATACAAAGCTTACCAAGTACTCGAGCCACATTAATCCACCCAAGTAGGTCTTTTTCTTCCAGATGAATATTTAATATAGAAAGGGCCGGTGAATGATGCAATTTAGCCAAATATTGGCTTCCCTCCTTAGCTTTCAGGACCATCTGGTTTATACAGGCATACATATGTGACAAATATTTACAAAAGGAGCTGCAGTTGCTCTTGCAGCTGTTGCGGTTGCTCTTAATTTATCAGTCACTTAGTCATTCTCACATAGATCCATATATCCAGAAAGAATTAGGAAAATAACAGTATATGCGACCTGCTTCACTATGAGAGGAAGTGAAAGAGAAAGTCATACCTTGTCAAGTTGTTCAAATTTTGATAGTGAATTATGTGCCTGAAGCTGATTAAAAGTTTTTTATTTTATTTTATTTTTTATCTATTTTAAACTACTGTACAGAATGTATTTGAATTGCTTCTAATTCACTTCCTGGATCCCTTTTTTAAAACCTTACAAATTTCAGCAACTGAAGGAGGCAGTTATGAGCACCAAGAGCCTGTTGGTCACAGCGGAAATGATAATTTTATAGCTAGGGGAAAACCATTTGATGGAAAATAGCTCATCGACAGAATGTTTACAGATTCTGGCAAAGACAAATTTTTTTATGTTTGGTTTTATTATCTATATGTTCTTATGTTGCCACCTGCTGGTGGTAGATTTCCCTAAAATCTGAAAAAAGATCTGTCTGCACACTGTAGAACGGAAAGAAAGTATCAAACGTGATGCATTTGACAGCCTGGAACTTGATTCATCGTGTGGCCAAAATGACTCAGTGATGTGGGTAGACTGCTTGAAACGCCCCATTATGTGCCGCGGCAGAAGTTTCCATTCTCAGGCCGCTAAATGGCGAAGTAGTCGCAGGAGATCTGAGTCCAATTAACTTCCATTTAGTTTTCCGCTTCCTTGTTTCTCCTCTTTCTCTCTCTCTCTCTCCCTCGCGCTTGCTTCAATGGGCAGAAATTGACTCACTCCAGTAGTCCTGAAGATCACATTTAGACGTTACCACCCTTGATTTTGCCAATAATGACTGTTCCCAACTATAACAGTGCTGCCTGCAGGAAATAAAGGCTACACTCAGAAAGACGAAAGACGCGACAAGCTCCCAGTTTTCTTAGTGTTTTTGAGTTTTTTGTGGTTTAAACATTAGGCTAGCTGTGATGGAATTTGATGATGGTAGATTCTTCATGGAGGATTTGATCCAACAGGGCCAAGGTAGGCAAAACTTGACATCTACTGTATATTTCAGCTGCATAAAGGAATCAGATTCAGATATTTAGAGAGAGGGCTCATTCTCCATAAAAAAGTTTTTAATAGTAATTATTTGGCCTGGCTATATTTGATTTGATGAACAGAGAATACTGTGCATGGTGTCTGAGTATTATAGTGCATATATCAAGGGTTTAGTGTTGTAAAAAAATGAAACTATAGTCAATATAGGTTTTATTCAGATAAAACCTCACAACCAGATAATCATGTGTCTAGCCTTAAACCCACACAGTTCATTGTCATCTAATTTTTATAATTATACCCAGGTTATACAGTATATGAGAAGTTTTCTGAAAGTCCTTTGAGACACTTTGATGACTCATTGGCATCCGCATATGATTTCGACTTAGACAATGTGCTTAGGAAATGTTTGACCTTGTGTAGAATTCCCAGGCCTGAACCAAGTCTTAAAATAATTCTCAGATCCCCACAGACACTGAGGGCTGAGGGTAATGCAAAGGACCTAATGAAGGGGTGGGGTATTAAAGGATCCATGCTTTTGGAACATATGTCTCAATTCAAAGGCTGATGAAGGGGCGTGTGTTGGGGTGGGAGATTCAGCCTATCCTTCCTGGTTGATTGCCGTCAATGAACCAAATGTTAGAGCTCCTGCATGCTTAGCACCGCCCACTGGTGCTTGGGAGGCTGCACACACAATCATATCGTTGTCAGAAGTGTTTGGTTGGTAAAAGGTCTTTACATCCATTTTGCTAAAATGTTACAAAGTTAAATAAGTGTTCAACAGTTAAGAGTGTGTTGGAATCCATCCTGAATTCCCCTCTCACTACCAACAATCACAAGGGAAGTACTTTTCCACAGTGGAAAGCCATGTGGAGCCATGTGGATGAATAAAACTTCAGCCCCCATTTTCCTTCTCCCTCCCAACTTCCTTCCAGCAGTTTCTTTTTTTTTTGGTCTGATCATTACACATGTCTTGAGGTCACATGCTAAATTGTCAGTAAGTGTCTGTGTTTCGGCTGAAAAGGATCACGAGGCTTCTGGGTACAGCTATGAACCTCTGCTGTTGCTGCTGTCGTCCCCGTCTAAATGGTAGGTGTGCGCTCATGCTTTTGCAGACATTTGGTTAAGGCAGGCCATGACCAGACAGATGGGTTGAATATTTTCTGATAAATTTATTTAGGTTACTTAGGTTTAAGGTTATTTTGTGTATATTGAGATGCCTTGTTTTTTTTAAAAAAAAAAAAACATGTAATATTTTGCATGACATGCTGAAAACTTTAGGCACCAGATTGTGAGAATATGGAAATGTTATATTAAAGATACAATTTCCTATAATGCACCAAAACATAATAATTATAATAATTATTATTTATTATTATTAAAATTATTATTATTATTTCAGTTTAGTCTCAATGCATGTTTTTCTTGCATACACAGGACCAGTTTATATTTTGCAAATTGAGGAAGGTGAAACTGACCACACCCATCTGGAATGAGTGAGCTGACAAAGTAGCCTCTAGAGGACGCCACTTTTGTGCCGTCTATCGCCATCTTCCATTTCGGCCCTTAAGTAATCCTCAAGAATGGCTAATAGCTTAGAATTAATAGTGCCTTATCATACTTCCAGGGCAGATCATATCTGTGAGGTCATCTCCCTGTCTTCCCCCTTACCCCACTCTGTGCATATCTTTTGTTTGGTCCCGTCCTTCTGCTTTTTCTTCAATTCTACTTTTGTAATCTTGCAATAAACTTCAGTAACCTTCAAATGAAGATAATACCTGGTAGGTTATCAGGTGTGCGCGTGCGTGCGTGCATGTGTGTGGGTGGGTATGATTATGCATGCGGACTGTCAGGTTGGTTGCATATCATCCGCATACCTGACTTGGATTCCTTTCTGCTTTTAAACCCGTCTGTAGTCTCTTTTATGCCAAACATAAGTCGAGTGTAAGGTGTCATCTATTTGTGGCTGCTTTATTCGGATCTGTGTGACATTTTCGTCCCCAGGGCAACGCTGGTGGTTGGCTGAGCCGAATTAGGATTGGGTTTCTTCTTGCTGTCTGCGGCAGAGTCACTTTCAGGCTTGTACCAAATATTGAAGCAAAACAGAACATTACATGGTGTCAGATGCATATGAAAGAAATGCTGCTAGCTGTCTATTAGGTTAACTCGGAAAGCTGTGCTTTGTATGATGTTTGTATTGCAGAGGTGTGTTTGTGTGTCCCTGCGGGGAAGTTTGTGACATGGTGCCAAGTGAGTGATGATAATGTCAAGGACTTTCTGTCCCACTCAAATAAAGAGTAAGCTGGCAAAGTAGTGCTGCAATCCACTCTACATTTTCATATTAAATTTATTAGATGCACATAGCTCTGGTGTTTTTTTGTTCCTAAGAGCTGTAATGTGATATCTTTGAATGGTGCTTGTAAACTCTATCCCTTGGACAGACTGAATGTCTGGCTCTTTTGGGCTTCTGGGAAGTCAGGAGGGCACATGTGTTTTTAAAGTTTAGGCATAAGAAAGGAATTAATCGAGGAGAAATTTAGTTATGTTATGAATGAAAATGAAAGAGAGGTAAAAAAAAAAAAGAAAAAGAAATGACTAGAACAAATAATGTGTGGGATCAGAAGTGTAAAAAACCTGCTTACTTGGAAGAGCAAATAGCCTGAAGTTAAACGCTTTGCTCTTTCAGACTTTATTCGGAGTGAAAGTCAAGCAAACCTTGGTGTTTATTTGCTCGCAGGCACGTGGCTGACCAGCCAGTGAAAAATGAAACTCATGGGCTGTATTATTAACATAAACCTAAAAGAGTCTGTGGAAACACCGGCGGCAGGGAATAAATAAGATCTGCTGTGTCATAAGTGAGAGGAAAGTTAAGAAAGGCATAAGTGTGAAAAGACAAAAGCCAGACTTAATGAACTGTAAGGCAAGAGCTTTTGGATGAGCTGGATAAAGAGAAAGCGAGGGAGGGAAAGAGGGAGGGGAGGAAGTTAAACCACTTTTGCCAGAGAGAGAGAGAGAGAGAAGGAGGGGGCAGCACAGGCGCTCTCGGCTTGCCTGTCCAGAATAGATGCATCGTGCTTGCGGCATTTAAAGTCCAGCGAGTGCATCACACCCCTCTCCGCCCACCCCCCTTCCTTCCAGCCTTCCTCACCTTTCACCTTGCTGCTGCATGTAAACGTTCACCGGTAGACATTCAGTCCCAGGCCCAATGCCGGTGAGCCCCCCAGGAAACGTCTTCCCAACCCTTGTGGTTTTGGGTCATATAGTCACGTTAATAGTCGTGTGGAATTGGAGGCTGAGGAAGAAGCAACTCGAAGAAGGTAAGACTGCAGTTTTTATATATATATACGTACAAAAGTTGTATTTGAGAAGTTTGGTGTGGTAAAGGATTAGAATAGTCGCAAGACGTTCGTCTTCTGTGGTCGCTGAAGTTCTCGTCTTGTATGCGTCTTCTCTCTGAGTGACCACCCCTCTCTTTCTCTCTCTCTTTCGCTCTCTGTGTGTGGCTCACTCTCTCTCTCTCTCTCTCTCTCTGTTTTTCCTGGCATGTTGCGCTGCAACACTTAACCCTATAAATGCTGAGTGCAACTTGGTGACGTTGTAGAGGCGTATCCTTACGCTTGTGTACAGATGCCTTACCAAAGTATTAACGTCTCTACAGAAGAGAAAAAAAGGATTAATGGTTTAAAATCCTGTTCGGCTTTGCTTGAACTCTTGTGCCATTTTGGTCGCAGGCTAAAAAAAAAAAAAACTGGAATAATTTAAGGAATGTTAATTGTCACAGACGTACGGAGGAGTCACCTGGGTTTGTTTTGCAGACGTTCACATCTGTGTATAATAAAGATGACCTTTTAAAGGTTATGAAGCAAGATTCACTGGTTTTTGTTGCTCTATTTATTGTGAAACATCTCTAGGCTATAGGGGCCTTGGTCTTTTTTTTTTTTTCCCCAGCAGTTAGGAGCCACACCCTAAACACAGGTGCTGGATGGCAGGAGTGCTAAGTTGTACCGAGGTGTATTCATCTCTTTTTCTGGTATGAATAGCTTAAAGGGAATTCCCTTTGTAAGCTATTATATTTAAACAAGAGCTTTGACAAAACCTTAAAATGTTGCTTTCTGCAAACTTGTTTGCCATTGCAGTGTTTAAAAATTACCAGCATTATTTCCTATTGTCTGGCCTGTTCTACGTGTCACCGTGAGTGGGTGAGGCTGGTTATTTGGGTGTGGCCTGCCAGGTCGTTTGCCTGGTAAATTATCTGTAGTCTTTACACTTTGTGTATGCTTACCTATATTTGCATGTTCTCCTGAGTCCACTCGCAGGTTTGCTGTTTAAACAAACCTGAATAGCTTGTTTAACCAGCAAACCTTTGATCATTTTCCCCCCCATGGTCAGCAACACATAGCTTAGTAACGAGCGCTGCTGTTTTTGAGATGTCACCTTAAATTCTTTATGCTCACGAGATGAGTCACTTCTAAATACAGAGTAGAATTGCAGTAGCTAGATATTATCTAGCTAATATTAATGTTTAATGGTAACTCACCAGGTAGCATATGTTTTTTAAATAAAAAAAATGGTTTTAAATGTAATTAAATTACGAATGATAGAGCAATGTACAATAATTTCCATTTGAAGTTACATAATCCATACTTATTGTACCGACTTACTGTATTTTGGGATATATATACAGTATATGTGTGTGTGTACTGTGTGTATGTATATAAAATATGCACAGACACGTTTTATGGAATGCTGCTCTCTCTGTTGTTAAACAGAGCAGGTGATCATGCTAAATTTAGATCTCCTTGCTTTATGTCAGGCATATTGGTCTTGGGAACATACCATTCCAGCATTTTAGCTCTCAGATATAGGTCTGTGGAGTCAGTTTCATATGCAGCTGACTGTCATTCATGGTTATGAGTCATGATTATGACTAATTTATTTCTATAATTTGTTTAGAGTTGATTTAAAAAAAGAGCACACTCGTTTCCTGAACACCCGAGCTCATCCATGGTTTATTTAAGTCCCCGAACTGACTGTATGTGTATCCTAGATACCGTCATAACACTGCCAACTTCCAAGAAGGTCAAACTCCTTTGCACTGGGAGACATGTCAAGCTGCTTGTGGGCAAACATCATTATATACCCTAAATGTTACTGTTAGGCACGAGTATATAAAAATGGAAAATAATATTTTTAATTCATGGAACTTGGCCTGCACATATAGAAAGGATGTTGTAAATCCGTTTATTATATTTTATTGTATGGGTAGACTGGCAGCATGGACTGGGTGGAGTCTATTATCAGCGCCATTTTATTGTTCAAACGTAGCCTTGAGAGAGATACTCCCTTTTTACGATATCTGCACTGTTAGTGTTTTATCATGTTTATTTTCTCATGACCTTTTATTGAACACTTGGCAAAAAGCTATTATGCAAAGAAGCACCAATTTCTCAAGTACACTCCTGTAATTTGATTTTACATTTATGACTTTCTCCAGCTTGTCCAATGCGCTGGTCTTCGCAGTGACTCAGTACTAATCATTTCCACTGAATAAGAAAGCATAATTTATGTCTTTATAACTATAATTCTTGTCCCGTCATAAGCATGTCCTTAGTGAATCGAATATAAAACATAACGTTTGAATCCTCACATACTGTGTAGTAGCTTTACATAGCTCTAACACTCAGCTCTCAAAGATTATTTACTTTTCCATAAACTGAGCTGCAGAAGCTCTTAATCAAACCCAGTGCTCCGTGTGTGCTGTGGTCTGGAGTGACTCAGAGTTCCTGAATGCCTAGATTTTGTTTATTTCATTTGTTTTAAATTATCACATGGTTTGTATGACTCATGTGTGCCAAAGAACTTTTCAAAAAACATATAAAAAAGTATTTTGTGGTGTATATTATCAGATTTAATGAGTGCTATTATATATTTTTACTCAGCCTCAGCATGATTATCTATATGAGTATGAGACAAGTTTTGGCATTCAACAGACAGATTTTAGCTTTCAACAGCCAGAGGGCCAGATGGGGCATTGCATTGCTGCATCACCCGGTTTGATCCTGAACTTCGGGTTACTGTTTTGCATATTCTCTCAGGAGTTTCCTCAGTGTTTTCCAGTTTTCTCCTAAAAAAACATGCCAAAGTTTTGACTGTGCTTTGTGTCAGAACACCAGTTAATCCTAAAACAGGTTGAGAAATCTCTGCTTTAAGCTTTATCCATGAAAACAATGCTGAGGACTAATTCCAGTTTTACATTTCAGCAGCTGGCAATTATTTTCGAACTACTGCATAACAGAATTTTTGATCAATTATTAATTAAAATTGTTTCGTATTTAAAGGTAACATCAGGCAAACTATTTTTCTCCTAATTTTTTTAGTTAACGCGACTCAGGTTCTTACCCTCTGATTGGCTGGTACCTTAGTTACTGTTGCTAGTAAGGATAAACAAATCTTTTATTGACAAGAAATCCATATTTGCACATTGTCCTTTTTCAGGTGCATGGTGCATATATGTATGTACTAAACAGAGTTTATAATTGTGGGAGTATACTAAGATGATATACAAAACCGGAGGCTGACCTTTCTGCTATTTACCTGATAATTTTGCAGCTTTATAACATATCCCTAGATCCGTAGGTGACTCATTTATCAGTGGAAAAATTTGTTTGTGGTAATGGGTGTGGCTCTTGAATTAATCACAATTTAAAACTTCATTTACAAAATTTAAAACCCTCATTTAAATTTAAACAGGAAAAAGAAACACTAAAATACCTTCTTGGATATAAACATGTATAGCTTGTTCCTTTCTTGAAAATGTTGAGTAATTTTTTTTAAACCACCATGCTCTTAAATTCTCAAATCTAATGGATCAAAAATGATTAAATAAATTTCTACTAAAGAAAGTTAGATTTTTTTTTTCAGTAGGGAGACATACTTAATAGTTGATATGATCGACAGAATGTTCTACATGGCAGACCAGTTTCTTGATGGAAACGACAGTTTATAAATACAATACCACAGGAAATAACTTCTCACAGGAATTAACTGTAGCTATATATGACAGGAATTACAACATGTCATTCAAAAATAAATAAAAACTGTAATCAGTAAGCTGCTGTGGATGGCATACAAATTATAATGTACTATTCCAACCAAAAGTTGAAGGTTTTACTTTTTTTTTTATTCTAGTCCATAAATGCATATGGAATATTGCACCTGTTGCATGTTAAACAAACTTTTTTTTTTTTTGGGACTCTAAAGTATGCTATTACAAACTTTTCCAGATGTACAGTACAGTTTATTCAGACTGGATGTTTTTCAGGATACATGCACATATTTGTGTCTAAGAGTCGAACACATCATTAAGTTTTACTAAAAATTTTGTGTGTCGCTGGTTTAATGTAAAAAAGAAGCCGTGCCTGAGTGTAACTCTGACGGGTTTAACGGGGGTGTCCTGAAGAGTCACATTTCACATGGTACAACTCCCGGAGCGCGCAGCTCGCCCCAGCTCTGAGCTCCACAGCACACACCTCGATGGGCCGGGCTTTCCCTCTGCAGCCTGATGTTTCTCGGTGACGGAAACAAAGCGCTCAGCGAGCGATCCGAGCTGTGGAGGAGTGTGGTGTAGCGTGCGCACACAGAGAGAGAGAGAGACGCCTTTTTTATACTGGACATGGCCGCTGCTGAGGACATGGCGGCCGTTGCGGCGCTGGCGCCGTGCCTCACGACCTTCAGCCTGGACGTGATTTACGGACGCGCCGCGTACATTCACGAGCTGAGCTGCGGGGAAGTCGGACCGCATCTGTACAGCCGCATGTGCTGCGCAGGTGAGTGAGAGCGCGCGCGCTGGGGGGAGGCTGGCGGGGGGGCTGGGGCGCGTGGAGCAGCACTGCCGTACTGTACAGTGTTGACACAGTGAGCTGTTAAGTAGTATCGTGTTTGGGACGTAGCCCTGTGTTTTAGTGAGACGAATAGGAGGGGCTCGAGACGTTAACCCGTTGTGGGACTACCCCCCCACACACACACACTTACCCCCCTCCTTCCACCCCTATTCCTGACCAGTTTGTTGTAGGGACAAGGTTCGCATTTCTTCTGCCTGCGACGCGCTTCGTCTTCTACTTAATAATAATAATAATAATATTCCGCGTTTAAAAAACCCTGACAAGAAGATTTGTGCTCTGGAACTAATTTAGCACATATGAAGGAACTTGTACAACGAGTTTCATACTTGAAATACACGTAAAAACTTTGTTACAATTTAGATCATGCTGGAATTTTAAAGTTGTTACTTCATGCCTCATGTGTTTCTTTCTTGATCCATCACTCATTTTTTCATTACAAAATCAAGATAGAAGCATCTCATCCCATCGTTGTTAAGAATACACTTTCCAAATCCATGCATGCTGTGTAGATTGTTCTACATACAGCATTGCATAGGACATATCGACAGATTATTAATCTTAAAATGTAGTATTCATTAACCAAGGTTGTCTGTAATTTAAGTAAACATTAGGACATGTAGTGAAGCAGTAATAGCGTGGAGTGTTAGTCTGGACTTGGAAAGTTATATATATCTGGGAACTGTATATAGTTTCATGCTGAGGAAGAAACTGCATAGCTGGTTTGCAGAAATGATCTGCCTTCCAAAAATGAAGTGGGGAAAGTCCACATCGGAAAAGTCTCCTCATCTCATCTGGAGAAATATAGACCCAAACCATTAAACTTAAAAATACAACCTATTTTTATGTCTGTAACTGTGTTTGGATCTGTTGCTTTATTTTGACATGGCTCATATTTAATTTTACTTTTAGCTGCTGTTGATGGCTGTTAATTAGACTGATGTAATGTAGTTGATGTTGAATTTGGATGTGCAAACAGTTTTTAATTGACACTGATTCGTACCTGTTTTCCTCCGGGTACTCCGGTTTCCTCCCACAGTCCAAAAATATGCAGGTTAGGCTAATTGGCATTCCCAAATTGCCAATAGTGTGTAAATGAGTGTGTGAGTGTGTGTATGTGTAAGTGGCCTGTGATGGATTGGCACTGGGATAGGCTCCAGATCCCCGCGACCCTAAATACAGGATAAAGCGGTATAGAAGTGAGTAAGTGAGTGATTCGTACCTGGAGCATTCACTTTTCCATGGTGAACACAAGAGGGAGACATTTTGTTAAACCATAAAATCATTCAGTTACAGCCTCCGAAAGTCTGATTTAAAGGCTAAATGAAAAACAGATGTTATGCCAAAGACATTACTTTAGAATTAAGGAAATGCTTACAAAGAAACTTGGATCTGCGAGTAGCTTATGCTACAGTTATACATCACCACCACCAGTTTCTCCTTTTTTTGCATGCCAGGGAAAATGCCGTTATGCCATCCGGTATTTTTCATTTGAGTCATTGGGGAAGTGAGATGCCCTGCCTTACATGTTGCCTTTAGGCGACAACAGTGGAAAAGATGCGAGTTTAACGTGTAGCACTCTTGCGGTATAACATCACTTACCAAGTATTTTATTTTTTATTTCACAAAGATCAGTTGTCCTATCTCCAGAATTTGCATATAGAATAACACCAGGTGGTGACTTTTTGTTTAATATGGACACTTATATTCCGTAAGATTTGCACCTCTATGGGCCAATAACCTTTAAAGCTATAGTGTTTTATTTATTTATTTATTTATTTATTTATTTATTTATTACATCCAGATCCCTCTGTATCGCATTCACGATACTTTTGCATTCAGAAACTACTCATATAAGAGATCATACAGTGATACTTAGGAGTCAATTCTGATAAACTCAGGAGGTGATGATTTCCTTTCTATAACAGCAGCTCTGCCAGTATTTTTAGGAGTTAGAGTAATGCATTTGTTCTAATAACGAAAAATTTTAGTAGCATTTTTTTGTGCAGCAATTTCTTAGTAAAATAACAAGTTGCTCTTTTTTGTGTTAACAAAGAGACTGAGAGGAAGTTTTGTAAGGATTGAATGTTTATAGCTTTTGTCATGTTTGTGATAACAGGAACTATATTTTTCACATTCCATAACTTCAAATGTAACTATAAATTGATAAAATTAGTATTAACCCCCCTCCCGTTCATATGACAGTAATCAGCTTTGGCAAGGTAGGAGTACCAGGCCACATTACGCCATACGTGATTGATTTTTATCCTATAACACACCATATGTACTTTCTTGCTTAAATTTCAGGATAGTATTGACTTGCTTCTGAATTAAATTTGCAAGAAAGTGACATCAGTTATATTTTAATTACTTTCACAGCATTTTTGGAATCTCTCAGCACATATCACATAGCACTATGTGGTCTCGTACCACATAAGCCTTGTGTTTGTTCTAACTCCAGGCAGCAATCCTTCAAAGAACAAGACATCTTTACTCTGCTCAAGTCTAAACACGCTGTTCGACAGAGTTAAAATGCAAAGAATCCTCTCCTCGTGTTTTATCCAAGCAGAGTTGACATGCTGTAATGATCTAACAGCTGAAAGGAATCTGAACAGAGTTACAGCTATAATGCCTGTCATGTTTTCTTTTCTTGTATTATGATCATAGAGAAAACTATGAATGAACGCTTATAAATTAGACAATTTATTTCACCAAATACTAAAATCTTTGTATTTAACCACAGTAAATTACAGTAAGCTGTAAGTCAGATGCAACTGAATGCAGATATAGCCCTTTAAACTGATCAGAGGGATCAGATTTGATGTCCCATGGGGACACGATTGGATTGGGCTCTGGGGAGTTTGGTTTGCCAAGTCAGCAGTTATGAGCCCTTTGACTTCCAGGCCCCATATGGGCATCGGTGAGCCTTGGATGCCCATTATCCCGTCACCAGTTAACTGGTATATAATTGATAATTATTGTGGGTTAATGATATGTGATAGTAATATAATGGCTGATCGGTGTATGGAAAAATTATTAGAAAAACAATTTTACAATAGAAGGAAAAAAATAAGTTTAAGTATTACCATCAATTACCCACTGTAATTCTTATCAATTACAAATAGATTATTATTTTCAGTAAAACAGAAAAAGCATTTATTCATTCACTTCTTATTCAAATCTTCTGCTTTTTATTTTGAAGCCTGCTTCTTGAGGTTTCACCTAAACGTTATGTGCTCGGTGATTATCAGTGTATCCTTACAGTTTAAAAAAATTACAATTACTCTCATTGTTCCATCACATCCTGATCTCACATAAAGTAAAATGAAATAAATCTTCATACAGAAGTGTGTGTACATGTGCTTGCTCAGAGTCACATAGTGCACTTTTTTATGCAGTCCTTTCAGCTACACAGAAACAATCATGCTGCTTTGTGCAGATCAGTTCACATGCCTCATATTTATCGTAGGTTTTGCATCAGTTGTACCTCAAGGCCATATCAGACACTGAGCTGCTTTAACTGACTCTAATCTTCCCTCCCAAATGCTACCATGTGGCTAAGCAAAATCACTATCATGTAGGGGAAAATGTGTGACTTTCCTAAAGCCATGAGTCACACATTTCTTTGGGAAGTGAACAGACTTTCCACTGTTTGGGGATTGTAGACGATACGATTAATACTGTAGGTAGCTCATAGTTAGCGGGTGTGTCCCCATCATCCTGCTTTCTAATACAGCAGATCATGACAAAGTGATCCCTTGTGCTCTTTTACTTTGCGTGTGGACCATATTTGTTTATGTATGGCTTTGTGTAAAGTAAGAGGAACAGAAAAGTGTCACTTTTTCTTCCTATTGGCTTAGTCATTTATGATTTTGGCTGAACTGTTATGGCTGTTTTTGCGCTAGGCTGCTTGCATAATCGATTAAGGATTTTGCAGTTATTTTCCTGAAGACTTTGTGTACTACTGTACCCCAGTTTTTAATTACATATATATTTCTATATAATTTTCCCAGATTTAGCAAAAACAGCATGCCACAAAGTGCACATTTTCTATTATTAAAAGTGTGTTGTGGAATGTCAGTAAAACAATTAAGTTCCTGAGTTAAAGCCCTCTCCAGTCTCTCTCTGTTTTTTCACTTTCTTGAAGGTAATAAAATGAGAAAAAAAACAGCTTGCCTTGATACCAAGAAACCTCATGTTGCAAACTTTTTACTATAGAAACTTATAAAATATTTTACCAAATGCACTCAAAAAAACCTATGGTTTCCTTCGCAGCACTTTCATCAGAGCTGCTGCTGTAGAAAATGATTCACCACCATCTGACCAATCAGTATTGAAAGTTCAGTAGCACTGTGGTTTAATCAGCTTTAAGAATCGTGCGTTTATATTTCTTACTTCCCATTTAATCACTTTCATTTCTGTTATCTCTGTCATTGTGGTTTCTTTATAACATTATACTTCTGTTCCAGTCTTTTAGTCTTGTCCCCTCCCTATTCATTGTAAAGACAGAGCGGGGGGTAGTTGTGGCTATTTCACAGTGACCCCCCTCTTTTCCAAAAATGCAATAAATGTCGGTTTCTGACTTTCCTGCCTGAGGCAAGGTATTTATGGCATGGAGGAAGAATGAAAAAGAGGAGGAGGTTAAGAAGGGAACTAAACAAGAGAGAGGGAAAAAAGTAGGGAGAAGAGAGAGTTAAGCTAAAGAGGTAAACTCACTGACTTGGAACACACCCACCCAACTGTATGGCATTTCTCATCACGCTCAGACAGAACTAACTGTCAGTGAGAGAATAAGGGTTGAGAAACAGAAAAATTTAGTGGTTACAAATTTAATGAAAGAGGACAAAAATGGCTTTACAGCAGTTTTTTAGGACATATTCATCTGATAGTATGGGTAGTGACGCGGTGTTCACAGAGGACAGCTACTACCAGGGGATGCTCAAGTCCACAGAGGGAAGGAAAGGTAGCACTGAAAACCCACATCTATAAAATATGTTACTGTTTTTCGGTATTCTGTAACAATGTTTCACCACAAAAAGTCTGTTTTGTTTCTCATGCTATATAATTTTTTTTTGAGATATTGTTATTTTTTTGTTGTGCCAATGTGTTCAACCTGTATGCAGATGATATGCACTTTTGTATGTACCTCACTAAAGTACAGATGTACCTCATACATAAGGTGTATACCATCAGATTCATGCACTGTCAGTAGTTGTTCATGTCCTCTAATACCCTTTTTATGTTTCCCCAAACAGTCAGTAAAACTGAACTTATAAATATGATCCCTATGAGCAATAATTATCTATTTATGCCTTTGGCCAAAGCTATATTTGGGATGGAATGATAAGATCATGTACATGCACTGAGTGGTCTGGTATGCACAGGTACAGATATGCAGGGCTGGAATTGTGTGCTCTGACTTTGAGAGGGAAAAACAGAACATAAGTTAAGATTGTTAAATGTTTGAGATATTAACAGAAAAAAAATCACAATTTAATAAGTGTTGTGAATTCGTTAATGTTGACTTGATTGAGGGTCAGGAGATACTAACTTTCCATGTGTAAAATGTGTTGATTTGTTTATATTTAATATATTTATTTAATTCGAGTTTAAATTTAATAGAATTGACAAAGAACACTATGGAAAATATCGGCACTTTATAAAGTTAAACAAATGCAATCAAACAAATATGTTTAGAAGAATAAACTGTCTATGCACTTTTACAGAAAGTAAGTGAACCACAAATTAGCAAAACTGAACACTTCTCTTTTAACAAAATGCGTTTGGGTAGAACACTTTGTAAAATATGTCTTTTAAAGCCCTAACCTTTACAATATCAAGAATGATAAATATCTAACACACACACGTTTTAAATCGATCAATCAAACACACAGAAAACATTAGATTGAAGTAAGAGTTGCTGGGCAAGCCTATAATTTATATCAAAAGATTAATTTATATATAAATCAGTGCTTATCTACGGCCACAAGACCTGATGTACATTTTGCAAGAGATCTCCTAAAGCTGTAACCTGTTTCATAAAATGAAAAATGTACAGTTTTACAGCACTGTTGAATTCTGCCATCTGATTGGCCAGATGTTGAGTCATTTTTCTTTGACAGCGGCTCTGACAGTAGTGTGTAATACATTTTGGTTTCCATAGCAACAATGACCAAGCGGGAGTCAATGGTGGACGCTTACCAATTTTCCGTAACAGTTTTTTTTTAATGTCTTTAATTGTGTAGTTTTCTGTGATGTATTTTCAAAAAGAATCTCCAGTGGGATTATGTCTCTGTAACGTGGCAAACAACATTAAATACCAGTGTCATGATTATAAAAACATAACATAAAAACATGGCTGTTGAGACTTGCTCATCTCACGCTGTATGGAATTGTGTACTTTAGGAGTAATTTTAAAACATTTGATGGGGAACCTCAATCTAAAGCGAAACATTGTCTCTTGGGAGTCACGAACACGCCTCATTGGTTTCAAAATAAGACCTGCTAGAGCTTAGACTCAGAGCTTCTCTCGAGCCATGTTCCTTTGTGTGCCAATGAAAAATTCAGTTAAACTAAAAGGTTATCTTTGTGCATTTAATTTTTTTTTTTTTAGCTCTAATACATCAAGCTGGGTTGCTTTTGCTCTATATACTGTACATAAAGAGAGAGGGGGGAAAAAAAGAAACTAATGAAGTAGGGTTCATGAGTGTGTGTATGTGTGTGCCCTGAGATGGAATAGCACTCTGTCCAGAATTTTGGGCTTGCTTTGTTTATTTTGTTTGTTTAGCCACATAGTGACCTATAAATCAATTTTAAGCGAAAAAAACATCCGATTTAAGGCCTAATTCAGTGAGAAACAGGTACATAAACATTACTGTTGATGGTGAATGCTATGTGTTTGGGAAAGATGAGAAGGGAAATGAGGTTGCTGATGAGGCTGCTACATAAACAAGCAATCGATCTTTAACCTTTAATCTTTGGGCACTTTACAGCCTGTCACAGTAAAACATTTGTTCCAGTTTATATACTTTATTCTGCATAATTGAATTAAATATAAAGAAATGATTGGGCTTAAGACGTATGCACAATACTGTATAAAAGCATAGGAACTCGCATTCTTACATTAAAAAGGTACTGTGTCTAAATATATCAACTTAAAGTGGTGTTATTTTGAGTGGTGGTCCAATTTTGATATGACATTCTTCTAGTATTGATTATATGCAAGGTTCTCCTATGTTGTTTTGCACTCACTGCCACTTGTCTATGACATTACTGAACAGATCACTATGTAGATCATTAGCAACATGTATAAGGCTACATAATTTTTCAAGTCACTAATGATTGTTTTCCCCATTTCTCCTTTGCTTCTTTACAGATGAGCGAGACCGTGTACAGAAAAAGACTTTCACAAAATGGGTGAACAAACATCTTATGAAGGTATTTTAACACACATCATACAGTAACATGCTATGTTTGCGTAATCCTTGTGACAAAATAAGGCAAGAAAATAAAATGTATTTTATTGTACCACTGACGTATTTAATAATTTAGGTCTCGCAGATATTTCTTTACTTCACAAATAACAAAAAGGGTCAAATGATGTATGGTGAAATATAAATAGGAACAAATTTATAAACATGATTTATTCTTTATTTTTAAGGAAGGAACAGCAAACTAAATATATTGTGTAAATTTTATTTGTATAGCTCTTTTAACAATGGTCATTGTCACAAAGCAGTTTTATAGAATCAAAAGAAAATGATGGAATGTGTATGAAATGTGAGAAAATGTATATGAATCAAAATGATCAGATTGTATTTTGTTCCCAACCCAATCTCAACATATTCACATGTTCCATTTGATAGTTTTGTTTAAAATTCCACAATAAGACAACAATTTCTGTTTAAATTAAATTATGAGTTGTTAACACTGTGGTCTTTTACCTCTAGAGTCTAGGGTTCGAGGCCTGCCTATGTGTGCGTGGAGTTTATGTTCTCCCCATGGTAGTGGGTTTTTTTCTACAGTACAAATTAGGCAAATTGGCATTTCCGAATTGCCCATAGTGTGTGAGTTGGTGCGTGTGCTTGTGCCCTACGTTGTACCTCACCTACTGCTGAGTCCCCTAGGATAGGTTTCAAGCCCCACATGGTATAAAGAATAAGTGATACATGATTTTTTTTTCAGTGTACTTACATTTTGTCACAATGCTTCTATTACATCATTTCATTAATAAATTGTAGTTTATCGGAAATTTTTAATATATACAATATAATTATTGTCATGAAATATTTTTCATATTCTTTTTACTTGTAGCAGCAGAGGTTAGATTTGAAAGCAGTAGACTTTTAGCAGAGTACAGCTTTATCTGTTGACCAGAGGGTTAACTGTTAACCCTGTACTTAACGTTATGGTTAAAATGGGTTCCATGGTTTCTCTGTCATTATGTACTTATACGACAGGAATGTGTTTAGAAAAAGAATGAAGCCTTTGGTAAAGTTAAATATTATATCTACTGTTGATTTATAGGTAACAATTTATGCTAATAAAAATCTAACATCCTATACAGATTCTGTGTCTGAAATGTAACTGTGTATCTATAGTGGCGTGTCAGTTTGTGGGTGCTTCTAAATCTATTAATATATGTTATATTATATTCTGTGTGTGTGTGTTTGTACGGTATCCATGTGCGTGAGTCATCCACATCTGGTCAGGTTTTAGTTCCCTGCATAAGCACAATGTCTTTTATTTATGGCCTCATGAATGCACCATCTGGCCCACAGGTGCCAAGAAGTCGATATTTAAATTACGTTCCATATTTCCTTCCAGTGATGCCCATGTCACACAAAACACAGGAAAACAAAAATCTTGTGTTTAAGGGAAGGAGAAAATCTTTCATGTTAGTGATCTCACCGACTTGCATAACATAGTTTTTGTCAGAGATGGTGTTTATGATAAGTTTGTTTTCCCATGCTTGATTTCATTCAGAGATAAACATTTCCATGCCATTTAGCACCGTCTATAAAACAGATACAGTTGATTGGATTTAATAGAATCGCAGCTCTAAACTTTTTCTAACAAATAAAAGTTTTTTTTAACACAGCAAAAAATAAATCCACACTAAAGTAAAACCATATTGTCATGCATAAGAAATAGAAATGGTGTTTCTAATGTATCTGCCTAAGCCTCTTCTCCTAAGTCTTCTGTATGGAAGTGTACAGTCATCCTGGATTTTTTCTGTAAGATGTGAAGTGGTTGTAACAGAATCTGTTCCATCTGTATCCAATTATGTCTTAACGGATGCCTTTTAGTTTTTTGGGCTGTTCTCAGAGGCACGGCCAAATGGCCTGGTAGCTATTTAGACACTGAGATATTTAAGTCAGATTTTAGGTACCTAGAGGTTTATTGATAATATTAAAGAATTACAGGGAAAATATCTGGAGACTTTATTAACAACCTCACTATATAATAATTTTATAATTCATATAAAAAAAAAATGATTGTTGTAAAATGATTACAAACCATTTGTTTGCTGAAGTAGAAGTTATTCATAATACCAATACGTTTGTCTTATGAAGTATTATTAAGAGGATGTGTTAACCATTAGTTTATGTGTGAAACCTAGTTCCAAAAATTTAAATACTTAATAATAATAAAAAGTAATCAAGAATAATAATTCATTAATTTCTTCATGTTATTATTATTATTAGTAGTAGTAGTAGTATACGCCATTTTCTAAGAACCGTTTTAAATATGAATTAATGTAATAATGCTTATAAAAATATTTGAAAAATTCAAATATTTAATTTCGTTTCTTTTTCAAAAAGCCTCCCCTTATTTCTTTATATTTTGGCAGGAAAATAAGACAGTGATTTATTGCAACTTAAGTGCAAACAAACATGTAAACACAGTATGCTGTGTAGCACAAACAGAGTTTGAATATTTCCAACAAGCTTTAAAGTCAATGGTATGACCACCATTATTCTCCAACACAGCCGGAGATCACCTAAAGTCATTTGTAATATTTTTAAGCAGTCTTTAGAAATAGTCCTTCAGACATTCCGAAGCTCTTTATTTTTATACTGTTATCCAGTTGTATTACCATTTGTAGACTCGGAATTGAATAAAATCTAAATCTAATGAAGTTAAATGAGAAAAACTTCTTTATGGAATATAAATGATTTTTTATATTAGTATTTATAGTTAATAGTAACATTTTTTTTATAGTATATATAATTAATACTTTTATCGATTTGTCAAATTGTTTGTCATCATTTGAATAATTTTCAGTAAATAACCCATTAATATTTAATAACTGTTAATAGTTTTTTAAATTAAATTATTGACAGCTTTGCATTAATTTTAATAATTAATTAAAAATATCTTAATGCAAAAGGCAATTAAATAGTAATATTAATAATGTAATAATTATTAATATATTTGTAATAATAATATTTCAAAAAAACATTAAAGAATACATTTTAATTACTCCATCCTGGTATAAGACACCATCACAGTGTTTTCTTGTTTCTCTGCATTCTTTACTCTATGTTCTTATTTCATTTTTTATTCACATAAATCCCAATCTCATTCATGTGTTATGCAAATTTCTCTCTTTCCTTTTCTCTGTCTTTTCATACCAATCTCTCCATCCATCTCCATCAGCACTGGAAAGCAGAGGTAGGTCATGTGCTTGAACCGAGTGCGGACTGAACCTCATCTGCATGGATTGTGATTAATCTCATGCACCTACAGTTTACACGCTCCCTCCTGTGTGTTTTGTTTATACTGCTTGAGCCTCTTTGCAGGAGAAACAGATGCTTAATCGTTTGTTTATTAATTTTAGACCACTTAGAGCTTAAACCACATAATCTACAGTAAGGATGATTCTGTAATAATGCTTTGTTTTGATATCCCCACAATTTGACAACAAGACTGTTGATTAACCCTTCTTCTGCAGGAGGCTTTTAGCGATCTTTAACTTTTAAGTTGCGTTTTTCTTTTTTCCTGTGAGATTACTGACACTAAATATAGAAAGTTAGTATAAGTTATTAACACACTTGACACTGCCTAAACTCTCTTGATTTGCTGTGCTGTGTTATGATTTTAATCTATGACAGATGTGTGGCCTGCTGGTTATACAGCAGTCCACTGCTCTGATTTAATCTGAACAATAGGATACCTCTGAATATGAATGATTCATAACAAACATATGTGTAAAAGAGAGACAAAAATATTATTCCATGCAACCTTTGGACTACTGATAACTCAGAATGGACTGTTAATGTTTTTTTTTTATCTGATTCCTCCTTTATGAGTTCCTTAGAATTAATTATTTCAATGCTTATCTAGACAGCAGTGTTAGTCTTAGCAAGTTCAGCCCACAATTTAAGCTTTCAATGAAAAGATGTTTGTTGATCCAAGTTCCCTTTAGGTCACGAGTTCCTAAGAACTGCTAGCGAGACTCCTGTGAGACATTTAAATCCCGTGAGACATCTACAAAGTGAAACTGCAAAATTTATAAAAAAAAATTTGTAACTATATGGATTTAAAACAGTCTACTTATGAAGATCTACCCATAAATTTATTTCAGAGAAAAATATTATTATAGAAATATAGATATTATAGAAATATTTATTAGTGTTTTAAGGATTCTTTGCCTATGTTAGAATACTCAGCTTCTACTTGAGATCCTTTCTAATTGTTTGTTTCACCCAGGAATTTTCACCCAGAACTAAAGAAATCCTAATTATTTAAAGAGTGTACAACCTTTTAAAGTCACGATGCCATTTTTAAAAAAGCATTACTGTATTGTAAATACTGCAGGATTGCTTTTTAAAACAATAATGTATTATAAAGTTATAAAGCACTATTAAGGCTCAGTGTATGAACAGTATAATTAGGTGACTATTGTCTATTTTTACTTATACCACAGCACTGTTAGAGCATCATCTGTGATTAGACAGGAGGTTAATACATTTTCTACACAAGCGGAACAGACAGGTGTACTACTGTATGTTAATGCACTCAGCTATTTTTTTTTATAGTAACAATTTTTTTTTATAGTTATAAATGTTAAATTCAAATTTTATTTGTCACATACACAGTCATACACCGTACAATATGCAGTGAAATGCTTAAACTACGTAAACTAACTTGTTTTATGGATGTTCCACTAAAAAGAAATATAATTATCAATGGTTAAAATGTATGATGTTTTGTTCTTTCAATGATGATAATCAATGTATTTGCGGGCAAAAGTTATTCTGTTTTATATGAGGCCACGTTCACAGTCATTGTTTTCACATACAGGAACAGGACGTCACATTAATTGGGTTTTTTTTTTATTTCAAGGTATAGATATTTTAGGTTTAAAATAAAACTAATTGAAAAAAATAAGTAAAATTTTTTCGAAGTAAAAGGAGTTGAATAAACCAAACACATTAGTGCATCAAAAGAACACTTTACCAGGGAAATAATGTAGTATTTCATTGGTTTATTTCTTTGTATGTTTTTATGTCCAGGCTCAGAGGCACATCACAGACCTGTACGAGGATCTGCGAGATGGCCACAGCCTCATTTCCCTACTGGAGGTGCTCTCTGGAGAAACGCTGGTGAGTCCTTTTAGCAATAGTTTCCTACTGACTTGCTACAAAGGAAACCAGTAAAAAAAAATAAAAATAAAAGAAGAAATAGATCTTGCATCAGATATGCATCCTGAAGCAAAACCTTTATGTGGATACAGTACCTGCTTTTGCACCTTTTTTTCCTTTTCCTCTAGCCATAGGTCCTTTTAATAAACCTAACTCCTTCCTAATTCATAATCCGCATGATAGTCAAGATTTAACCACCAAGCTTCATTTAACCTACACTTAATTAACCGCGTTGTTTTTTTAATTCTTTTAACATTTTGTTCTTTCACCTAGTTTTTGCATGCGTGTCTTTTTACATTTGAGAGATTTTTGAACACCGAATTATGAATGCCCAGTTGAATTACATCTACTTTCACAGGTTTTCTTCTGTTGCACATCTTTTAACTGTTAATGTTGTGTTTTCTGCCTCTGTTTCAACATCCTGCACTGGTTTTGCCCACCCCTGACCTTTCAGTTTTCTACTTGGCTGACCTCTGCCCTAACCTTGACCCCTTTGCCTTTGCCTCTTCTCTTGCGATGCTCTTGCTGGGGTAGCCGAGGGAGCGTGATGTTGTCAGGAACTCACGGTTGGTGAGTGGGTCTAGAACCTTCCGACTCGCCTCCTCAGGGGGTCTGGCATGCGTCACTCCCAGGTGACCTGGGTTGTGCATGATGTCACTTCCTTTGTCTTGTGTCTTGTTGTCAGTCTTTTTTGCTCCTACAAAATGAGCTCAGGTATTCTGGTTAAAGATTAATTTACATTTGGCCAGTTTGATCAAGCAGGCTTGGTTTGCAGTTATGATGATTTGTGAGACTGGCCACAGTTTGGTATTCTTTCTGGAAAGTTATGTTATTACATGTACATTCTTTTGTACATTAAAGATGCACTGGGAATTTAAAAAATTATCAAAATATCCCTCAGACCAAGCAAGACTGACTTTTATTACAATAAAGTGAATAAAAATTTTATTAGGGAGTATTTAGTTATTAAATGACAGAATTTTGTCAGAGTTATACTTGAGTTGAAGTTAAAAAGTGTCTGCACTTTTAATTACTCAAGCAGTAAAATAAAAAAACAAACAAATATATATTTTATTTTACTGTGGTCTCACACTTGCAAATCCATAGCTATTTGCACAGCGCAATTTCTATGCAAAGTTCAAATGGTTAAAGTTAAGGTTGGGACAGGGTTAGCATTCATTTCTATTGTTTGGCTTCCTTTGTAGAAAATTATTTAAATCTCACTCCAATATCCTCTCTTATTTGAATTTATACACATATTCATGTATTGCATAAGAGTGAATTTTATTATTATTATTATTATTATTATTATTATTATGAAGGTAGCAAGGTTTAAATAAGTTTTGATCTGACTGGGCATATTAAATAGATGCTGGAATAAGGAGAGAACCATGACTAGATGAATTAAATTCTTTTAAACTAGTATTTGTTAAAAATTTAGTAATACACATTTAGTAATACACATTTTAAATAAGCGCACAAGCATTAATTAGAAGTATACTGATGTACAGTATATGAAAAAATTACTTAAATACTTTTCTCTTCACGAATATCGAGTCCATGGTAAAATTTCCTCAATGCAAAGAACTTCTGCACTCATATACATTATAGATAATATTCGATTAGTGTTTTTTTTTTTTTTTTTTCATTTTTATACATCACATCATTTCTAGTACAGATATGATGTCAGTTATGTAAAAAATAAGTTATAAGTGGCATTAGGGCTGCACGATTCTTTCTAAAATGTAAATAATGATTCTTCTCCATGGGAACTGAGATCACAGTTCGGTCACACGATTCTCAATTAAAAAAAGAAAAAAGTGCTCTCTACTGTATGTAGGACTTTTCCTTTTTATCCCTAAAGTGCCCTGAGTCCTCAAAGTGAATAACTTAAAAGCTGTTGAACAGAGAAATAACAGTAATAAATAAAATAATTACATAGCATCTGTAGTATCCATGATGTATACAGTATATACTCATATAAACTAATGTATACAGTGATAAATGCAACATCAAAAGAAAATTTAATGTTTTTTAAATTGGCCAAAACAACAGCATACTATTTCAAAAGTAGTCTGTTTAGGTCTGCCTCCTTAATAAACGTTTACAGAACACTGTAAATGAGGAAGGGCCGTATGACTGAATCATTGGCTAATCTCTGGCCTGATTGGTGAATTAATAGTGTTTTGTGTTACAATGTGTAAGCAACTAGGATTGTTGTCAGGTAAATAGTTGAACACATGAATGCAGATCCATTTGTATGCAGGAAAATAGTGCAAGTGAATCAGAAATGAGGTTGCATATACTGTATGTACGAATTGAGATTGTGATTATATTTTTTCCCCCGATAAATCGTGCAGCCCTAATTGGTATCATACACTGAAAGCAGACAGGAGTCTTGCTATCTCAGGTGTGACTGGCTGTCCATTTGGTTACTGTCATGAGTGCCAGTGCATGGTCTGGATTGTGTGCTAGTGCATTCCCACTTAGATGTTCCAGATGGCTTCTCATGCATTGCATATTCACTGTGGCATTAAACCCAATTCACCTTAGGGCTGTAAGATGTTTAGTTGATGCATTTACAGTATAAATGGGGAAAAAATAATATTATTTGGACCATTACCATATGGACATACTTACTCATGTTTTTGTAAATTGATTTAATGCACAATAATAGGTTTAATAGGGGATTTTAGCCGTGTATATATTGCTAGGTATTTTAATAATACTTTACCTCTCAACGCCTGTCAAGTGTTTTGGGGAACTTTACTTTTAGTAAATTAAATGTATTATTATTATTACTATTATTTTAAAGTTATACCTCTGCAATAACTTTAAGAAGGGGGAACCTTGTCGTGTCAGCTGGTCTTACCAACTTAAATGCTCTGTTACGAGTTGAGAGACTTTTGACAGGCAATGTATGTTTCTCCAAATTGATTTAAGTTTTTTTTTTTTTATTTGTATGGCAGTAACAAACAATTCCTATGTCTTAAAGATGGCCAAATTTAGTTTGGACACACTGTAACCATTGATAGTATTCAACTCTGAATTAGTGTATTCCACTTCTGTCTCTGAGCTTCTGTTGTATTTTGTGTCCAACAGCCCAGAGAGAAGGGTCGCATGCGCTTCCACAAGCTGCAGAATGTCCAGATCGCCCTGGACTTCCTCAAACAAAGACAAGTACAAGAAACACTTCATACTTGTTTCTTTCATTATTTACATTCACAGTTTCCACACCTTAGTTCTTCATGACTATGTTTCTTGTTTTGATCCAGGTCAAACTGGTGAACATCAGGAATGATGATATAGCAGATGGAAACCCAAAGCTGACCCTTGGGCTAATATGGACCATCATCCTTCACTTCCAGGTATGATATGATATAATGTAATACTCACATAATGTATGCTGTGTTGAAGTGTAATTCAGTCTGCTAGTCTGGCCAGTTTCTTGTTTCTCTGCTGGTATTTTTCACAAGACATTTCAGATAAAGCTGATTACCTGATGCTTTATCAGGACCATCTGATCAGCCATAACATTAAAACAATCAACAGTGAAACCACTTAAGATTTGGGTTCCCATGTGCCGCTAGGGTAGCTCTGGTCACCCAGGATTTGGCTCTACAGGGCCTCTGGGGGTTTGCTGTGGTGTCTGGTACCAGGATGTTGGCAGCAGATCCTTTGGGTGCTGTGGGTTGTGGGGTGTGTCCTCTTTGGACTGGATTTTGAAGTTTTTTGGATTTTGGATTTTTTCTGGGGAGTTTGGAGGCCAGGTCTGGAATTGATGCCCTGGGAGTTCTGATACCTTTGTGTATGGCTAGCATTGACATTTGTGCTGCATTTGCTTTTTTGGTAGATCGGATAGGACGGGCTGTCTTTATTGGTAAGCTTTGGGTGCTCACAATCCTGTCATGATTTTGGTGATCAGTGTTCATCTGTCAGTGGTCATAATGTTATGGCTGATCAGTGCTTGTTCCAGTTCACTTCAACATATTGATCCAGTGTATACATCCTGACTTTTTTCGTTTTCTTTTTAAGATTTTGCATTTTTTATACAAAACAGGTCTAAAACAATGAAAGAGTTTATGCAATGCGTGAATAAAGTAGAGGTTGCACAAGCAAAGTTAAATTAAAGCTCTATAAAAGTTATTCATTGTCAAGATAGGGAGATTGTTGTTTCTGCTCTTTGGAATGTAGTTAGTTATACACCCAGCTTCTTAAATGGTGGAAAAAAAATCCAATAACTTTATATATATTTGATTTTTTTTTAAAGTTATTTTGGGCTTGCAGAGGATTATGGTTTGAGGCAGTGTCCATCCGGCTCAGTGACTCAGTGTTCCCTGAGAGGAAGAGGGCGCGGGCATATTGGTACGGCAGTTTAATGACTCATAAGGCTTCTGATGGTTTTTTTGGTCTTTTCCCAGTACTTTAATGATTGTCGACAAGGGGATAATACAGCCATTGTCTATTTTTTTTTGCCTGTGCTGTGAGTTTTTATACTTTAGCGTTATGTTTATCCTGGCCCTATCTTATGTGACATGGGTGTGGTGTAGTCATTATGCCACCTGGAACTTTACTCCAAATTCTGTAAACTAATATAGCTTGCATAAATCAACAGCTAATGCAGCTTTTAAATTCAAATAAAGTCAGTTGCATCTGCTTCTAGCATCTCTGATTGATTCAAAAAACCACAGCATTGTGTCACTAATGCTAATCATATATGTATGGCGTATGCTCTGTAGAGGAAGACAAAAACAGACTTCTCTTGTGGATGCTGGTATTGTGCAGGCACGAGGTGGACATTTAGTTGAAAAAGCTGAAGTGAAAGGATTAGGTATGTTTCCATCGTGTCTGAGTCACAAGTGTGCAGGACTGACTGCCAAACCGAACGAACTTCCCTAAGTTCCCTAACGGTTTCAGCCACATGCTTATAGACACGCTTATAAAAGACCAATATGCCGTCAGTTTTTTGCTTGGGAGAAGTGATTCATTTAAAAGGGAAATCCTGACTATGAATCACTACAAAACCACAAACACACACACAGACATACAGTACGCCACTCACAACTAAACACATCCAAAAGCCTTACAGATGAACAACACCCTGGTCATAAGACTTTTTTGCTCGAATCGCATGATCACCACTAGTTGCAATCTTTACCAAGCACAGTATCCTAGCAACAAGACCTAGGTTGTTATTATAGGATATTTCTTTACTGCTTTAAAGACGAATAATTGCATTTAGTGCCGTGATATGTATTCCAAGTGGAAGCAGTTTATTATCAATTCAGTCTTGACCTGCGTGGTTGCCGTACCTACTGTATGCTGAAGCCACATTATTAAAATTTTCAGAACATTTATGACAATTTTGTAATTATAATAAAAAATAAATGCAACAAAACTTTAAATTTGTGTTTTGTAATATTTAAAAGTGTTACTGAACACTTTTAAATATTGAGATTTGAGATGAGATTTTTCTGCTCATGAGGCATATGAAGTTTTAACAAAGTTGGAAGAGAAAAGGTTAAGGGGGGTCACATGCTGCATACTATTTGCAAATAGTTAAGCTTGGTTGATGTGTATTGTAACCTGAGGAGTTAATGTTACTATCCCAGAGTTTGTGGGATATAATGTGTGAATATGGCAGGTATAATATTTCTTAAATTAGAGACATTTGGAAGAACTGCAGATTGTGCTTTTACGTGGTAAAATATGTTACTTGGATTCCCTTGCAGTCCACACTATTGTCGGCACAATACTGTTATACAAACTAACTAAGAAATTTTGACCAGTCAGATTTAAGAATTCAGCAGCATCGTAGTATAAAAGCTGGTTTACTCTTCTGTATTGAATCGACACCATCAGTCTCATGTAGGTCTTGTGTAGCTGCCTACCATATCCAATATCTTTGGTGCAGCCTGAAGTGCACCTCCCCAGAAATGTCACTACACGTCACAGTGCTTGGTCTCCCGGGTAGCAATGCATTTGCAATGCTGACTCCAACAAGATTTGCTCAGTTTTATTCACCATTGCTTGAAATACACAAAAAACATTCAAAGAAAAGACTTGACACCATTCGTATACCATCACAGTGGTATAGAAACCTTACTGCCTAATAGTGATTTGGTGGTGAAATTGCAGAAGGACACAGACATACCAGTGCACAAGTATACATGCTCATAACACCATCGGCCTGCAATGTAGGCTCTGCCTAGACTTGACACAGAAGCATAAATCAGGCTTAAGGCTTGCTAATGTTTCATACACTGCAACTGCAATTTATCTTTCGGACAACAGAGGGCTCTGTAAATTCCAAGCTGCTTCTTTAAGGTGTTTAATAAAAAACCTTCCTACCAACTAAAATTACTCTTACCTCTTTCTCCAGATCTCAGACATACAGGTGAACGGTCAGTCTGATGACATGACGGCCAAGGAGAAGCTGCTGCTCTGGTCACAGCGCATGGTGGAGGGCTACCAAGGCCTGCGCTGTGACAACTTTACCACTAGCTGGAGAGATGGCAGGCTCTTTAATGCTATCATCAATAAGCACAGGTAAGGAAGAGTTCAATTGAAGGCACTTGTAGTGTTTAGGAAGATTTTTTTTCACCATAAACATGTATGACACACAAGTGCACGATTTATTTGCATGAATTATCGAACTATCTATTAATCCCATTAGTGTGCTGTTAAAATATCAAAAAAACGACCTTGACAAAAAGGACAACTATATATTTTTTTCTCCAACACAATGTATTTTGGTTTGACCCTGGTTCAACAAACTTAAAGGTCCAGCAAAATAATTTCACACACACATTTGATATACATCGAGCGTCCAAGTCTCTTGTGTGGTCTTACAAATTATTTGCACCTGGACAAGATGCATCTTGCTGCAATTAACCATGAAACAGTATATGTCTGACATGCAGAGTGGTGGGTATACTCTCTCTCTCTCTCTCTCTCTTCCAAATTTCCATCCATCATAATAAATCATGTGAGGGATGAAGGGGAAATCGTGGAGGGCGTAGCACACTAATGTGCCAAGTTTTCCGAAAGCCTGTGATTTTAACACCCTGCAAGAGCATGCACTGCACATGCCTGTGTCTCAGGAGAATTATCAGCTGCTCATTTTCTCAGGTTTTTATTTCTTGAATGTTAGACACAGTGCAACTATTAGTACTGTACTTCACTTGTATGCTGTTAACAAAAACCAAGTGCAGATAGTCTTTACATGAAAGAAAAGGACTGCCACTGAAGATTTTCCACAGTTAATCTTTTGGACAAGCAAAAAGGAAGCCTAGTTTGGTTACACCCAGTGCGCATCCAGCAGCGATGATCAGTCTGAAGAGGAAGATTCGTACGAAGAAAAGGCACAGCAGCTCGTCAAGCAGCCCTCATGGCTCAGTTAGTGACCTAGATGCTCGGGTGGTCATGTTATGTGAAAACGTACCCTCCGAGGAATCTTTTGACTCCGAGTCACTTAGTCCAGAGGCTCGCTCCAGCTGTGGATCTCAGAGTGGAGAGTTTGAGCTGAGCACAGAGCAGCGGCTTTCTCCAGTGAACAGGGACAAAATATCCTACAGAACAGGGTATTATACTGAAGTGATGCCTGCAGGAACGCAAGCGTATTGCTACTACACCCAAAGAAGCAGTCATATGTATGGATGCAGTATGTTACTTTATAGAAACAGTTTTGATTGCTTAGTGTAATTGTAGATACTATGGACACAATAAATATTTGGAGGTGAAAATACTAGTACATGACAATGAATAACATTAGAGTAGCTAAATCCTGCCAGTATGAAGGTGGTACTGGCAGGAATTGTTTTACCATGAGCTCTGTCGTTATGCTAGAATTTAAAGAATAAAGAAAATAACATTTTTGGGTTGTTTAGCTTCTTGTAAATAATTTATTATATTGAAAAAGCGGTGTGTTTTAACTGTGCTTGCTAGCTAATATGCAGTATTTTAATGGTTATATATTGTAATTAGCATTATTAAATAACAGTTCGGAACATATGTGAGTACTAATTTTACATTTTGCATCTTCAATGGGTGAAACCTTCATATTTATGGAAGTACACATGAGCGTGTATGTGCACGCTGTTTAAAGTCTTACCTGAACCAGGTTTGATGAAATCCCAAGGGAAACTTTGTGCATTTTGATTGATCATATCAGGAATTGAAAAGAGAATTACAGAAATAACCACCCAAATGTAACATACTGTATTTAGAACAGCTTACATTATATTTTTGCTATTTCTATTTTTGTGTAGTTTATTTAATTTCCCCCTTGTTTTTAAAGACATGCCTAGCATGCATATTATTCTTTGGCTGCTGTCGGGATTCCAGTTTTTTGTTAAAGCCTGCTCTGACACGGTTCCTTTCTCATCTGTGTGCCTTAGGCCAAATCTGATTGACATGAGTAAGGTGTACAGACAGACAAACCTGGAGAACCTGGAGCAGGCGTTCAGCGTGGCAGAGAGAGAGCTGGGCGTCACCCGCCTGCTCGATCCAGAAGGTAAACTCCGATCATTCCCTGAGGCTGAGCAATTCTTTACACAACCTGTTCCTATTTGGCAGGCAATTACCTTGCCTGTAGGAACAAATTCAATGATTAGAAAGAAATTAATATGAGTAGTATAGTAACAAATAGTTTTTTTTTTTTAATGTTAAAAATGGCCATCAGCAGTTATTTAAACAATCTATCTAAAGAAGATAGAGGTGTGCACCTAACACAAAGGGCTGAAGCATATCTGTTAACAGACAATAGCATAAACAACATATTGCAGATTAACTAAATGGCTAAGAAACAAAACAAAACTGTGAAACCACATGGTGTAGGCCAGTTTGAAAGTAAAAATAAAGTGTAGTTAGCTTACATTGTGTTGTTTGTATCTAGCAAGTTAGTCAAGCTGGTTAAAAAGCTAAAAGCCCTTTACAACACCACATCTTTTACATAAATTCAAAAAGGAACTATAGTTAGCCTTAGCTAAAATTAAGTTGTTCATAACTGACCAGCCATAGAGCACTCAAGCTAGCTAACATGCTACAAAAAAACCACACCAAAAGCCACCTAGAGGTCATTAATTACAAATAAATAATTTTTAATTGTTTAAAATTCTTTCTGATTAAGTATTAACATTTAAAACATTACCAAACCTATTAAAACAAAGCCATGATATTTAAATGAGATGATTTTCTTTATTTATCCTAATCATGTTTGTTGATCAGATTTGTGGTTTCGCTCGGTGACGCCACAGACGATTTGAAACTGGGGTAGCTTTGTTAAGTTTGGAAATGGCTTTACTAGAGAGCCTATTGTCAGTGCATTTGAATGCATGCCATTCAAGACTGAGTAATGAACTGCAGTGTATACAGTGTGCTTGTATTTAAGTGATACACTAGTCCTGTTCATGTGAAGTATAATCACTATTCATATGTGGTATTATCCTACACCCTAGTCTTTAATTAATCCAGGGTGTTGTTTTTGTTTCCTCTTCTTGAGTAGATGTGGATGTGCCGCACCCTGACGAGAAGTCTATCATTACATACGTCTCCTCCCTGTACGATGTCATGCCCAGAGTTCCTGATGTTCAAGATGGAGTTCAGGCTAATGTGAGTCTCATTTTAACATGGAAAGGACATTAAATTATTTAATTATAATTAATATAATTATTTTATGAAGCTTAACAAGTAATTATTCTAATTGTATTGTATTAATTGTTACTAACTGTAACAATAAGTAAAGCATTAACAATGGAGACAAATTTAACTGTGTTAAGGTGTAATATAAAACGAGCCTGTGTTGTGTGTTAGGAGCTGGAACTACGCTGGCAGGAGTATTACGAGCTGGTCACCATGCTGCTGCAGTGGATCAGACACCATATTGTCATCTTTGAGCAGAGCAAGTTCCCCAGCAGTTATGAAGAAATTGAGGTCTCCTGCAAATTTGCAAATTAATTGCATGCAAATGCTCATATTGTATTGTATCGATGCATACTGTAATTATAGGTAGCTATTCATTATAAGTCAATGTAAGGTATTTGTATGAAGTGCAACAGATTTAAACCTTCTGTTATGATTTTCCAGGTCCTTTGGCGCCAGTTTCTCAAATTCAAGGAGACCGAGCTGCCAGCAAAGGAGGCTGACAAAAATCGCTCCAAACATATTTACAAGGCTTTTGAGGTATATATAATGCAGCATGTGGTATGTCTAATAAATGAACATATTGTACTAGGTCATAAATCATTTTGTTTGTAGTGTGTTGCATTAGTGTTTAGCCACCTTAAATTTTTACACCCTTTATAGTGTTATAACTTTAAACTGATATGGATTTAATTCAACATACATGGTTGCTTTTCTGACTTCTCAGCAAGCAGTAAAAATCCCAAGAACATCCCTAATGGCCCCCCAAAAATGTCTCCAAAAGTCTTTGTGTATGGTTTTCTTTATGTCCCCAGGAAGTTATTGTGGGACGTTAGCCTTTGGAGGACTGAATGTGAACATTCAGAGACGTTTAAATATTTATATAGCGAGAGCTCCACCTAGTGTTGTTATATATTTTTTACCCCATTTTTTTTGCGGCGGGTTGATATGACCGCTGCAGATGATATGACAAATGCATTGAAATTGCGCCACTTGGTTGGTTGGACACTTTCTTTGCTTAATAACATAAGCAAATGGTAGAGACAATAAATCTAGTGCACAGAAATACATCCTGTGAAAACCATGATGTTTAGGGAGGGGCATTCCCAGGACGTCCCTGCAACGTTCCAGAACTGACCTTTAAAAAAAAAAAAAAAAGAGTTTTGTTTTTTTTTGTTGTGGGACTAAAGGAGAGTGTTCCCTTAAGGCTATATTTACTTATAAATTGTGCAATGTTACACTGGAACCAAACTAGGCTCTTTAGTGGTCCTAATAACATTGCACAGAAAGCCTTTGGATGGGACAAAGTCTTATGAACTTCCAGTGGACATCCCCTTCTTGCTGGGTAACACCCTAATTAAATTGGTTTGAATTTCAGTTTACAGCTTCCTCAATCCAGAATGGTTACATTATACCTTTAATTTTCTAATAATTGACTCAGGTTTTTTCATTTACTCCAGGTTTTTAAAAGGGTGGATTAAAAAATGATTAATGGTTTTCATGAACTTCGCACCAGACTGGTTTTTATAGCTCTTTGTGATATGTGATACTGTTTTACTCCAGATGTAATTATTATCACAGACACACCTACAAATTATGTGCATTTTATTTTTTTTAATTGGAAATAGTTTTACCAAATTTGATTCCACCCTGACTCATCACCTTTTTTGTGTAAACTCATGACATATAAACCAAACTGTTACACTGAAAAAAGGTTGATACAGAATATCATACATATGCAAAACACTGATAATTAAGCATGTATGATGTCATGTACAAAAACACCACTGCATTTATTTTAAATGGTATTATTAATATGTATTTTCACATGGCGTATGTATTCAGCTTGACAGTGTGTTTTTATCCGCAGGGTGCAGTGCAGACTGGTCAGGTTAAGGTTCCCCCTGGTTACCACCCCATCGATGTGGAAAAGGAGTGGGGTCGACTTCATGCAGCCATACTTGAGCGGGAGCGACTGCTCAGGACTGAGTTTGAGCGGTAAGATCACTAACTAAATTGTTAGTGTCAAATTACACACTCTTTACTGGTGCTTTTAGACTGAACATTTAGGAACAGTAGGAAATAAATCTGCATCCACCATCTATCTTTTAAAAACTTTTATCTAATATAAAATTTACATGCCGTTTAATACTCCTCCAGCCATCGTAAACTACACTGTAAGGAATAAAACACTGTTGCCCTTGACAGTGAAGAAAATGGGTTTATTGTGTGCATGCTTTATACGCATGTTATTAAATGTGTTTTGGCGAATCAGAAAAAAGTATTTTTTACAAAAGCCCCCCCCCACCCGTCTTATCACAAGACAGTCTGTCTGCTGCTTCTTCAAAAGATAACAACATAGATGTCAGGAAGGAATAGACATAAAAAAAAAGAAAACACAAGCTGTGCCAAGACACGGGACAAAATAAGAAGCGTGCGTCGTCTCTTGCTAGTCATGGCGTTTGTGAACTACAGTCATGGATTGGAATATCTGCTGCACCACAAAAGGGTGTAAGTCTTTGATTATGTATGTGCTGTAATTATTGATAGTTAAGGCTGCATTCATTGTTTTGCATTTTGATAATGTATTTGTGCAACAACACTAAAGAGCATAGGTGGCTCAGTGGTAGGTCTGAAGTCTCAGGGTCAATTTCCAGCCGATGCCCAAACCCAGTCACTGGGTGGAGGGCATCCTTAGTGCCTGCATAGAATGGGAGGGTTGGGTCAGGAAGTGCATCCTGTGTAAAACCTGTGCCAAGTTATATGCTATTCGGATGGTCCGCTGTGGCGACCCCTTTATGGGAACAGCTGAAAACATAACTTGTGCAGGAAAAAGGTTAAAGGTTAAAATATTAACCAAAAATGTAGGCAGTCATTATCTAATCTTGTTAGAAAAAGGTGCATTAGAATCATTTCAGCAAGACTAAAACAAAAGAAAAGTGGTTACAATTATTTCACCTCGAGTCAAGCTGCGCGGCATCATCCTGTCCTCTGATATATTCCTAAAGCAGCAACACCTGTGATATAGAGTTGCATTAATGCGTGTGTGTAATGTGTGCAGTCTGGAGCGGCTCAAGAGGGTCGTCAGTAAGGTGCAGATGGAGTCTGGTGTGTGTGAGGAGCAGCTAAACCAGGTGGAGACAATGCTGCAGAGGGTGAGACACTCAATACAATCATATAACATGTAATATATAGTACAGGAAATATTGCTAACAGCTACCAATGCAAAAAAGGGCATTTATATGTTCATATAATTAACAAAAGCTATTTTAAACGAAAATAATTTCTGTTCCTGCAGGATGTGCGCTCTCTGGGAGCTGGAAAGCCTGTTCAGCATGCGGCAGAGATCGAAACAGATCTGGATAAAGCTGAGAACATGATTCGCCTCCTGTTCAACGATGTGCAGTTGCTAAAGGATGGGCGCCATCTGCAGGCGGAACAGATGTACAGGCGGTGAGTTCAGTCAAATCGTATAACATATAGTCTTTTATATAGAATTTTTTCTCAACATATCAAAAGATAGAGCTGGAAAGGATAAAAATAACTTTAGGTATATTTAGCAAACATTATACTATAAACATGACCCTGGATTATTTTTTTTATATATTTTACCATATTTATACAGTATTGGATACCGAGACATTGGTGGCTTGATGGTAGATGTATTTTGATGAAAATACTTCAAAAATGTTTAGATAATTTTGTTTAATTTTTAATTCACAAAATATCTTTGTTTTTTCAAACAATGTTTAAATTTTTTTTATGCAGTAGATTATTTGTATTATCGTAAAAAAAAAAAAAAAAAAATTACCCAAATTATTTCTTCGGAAACAAGAACATTTCCTGTTTAAATACCCGTGGTATACTGTAGTTATGCAAGATGTAAAAAGGTCCGTTTTAATTACATTATTTTTTTCTTAACAATAACAATTTTAATCACTTCTTGTAAACCTAAAAATTCAACATATTTTTTTTTATTATTGTTATTATTTTATTATTTTTTTAATAAAAAATATTTAACTTTTAATCAGCAATGTATATGAAGGTTGACGTCTGTACTAATCTTCACTTCACTTGCTGCATATTACTCTCAGGGTGTACCGTCTCCATGAGCATCTGGTAAACCTGCGCAGTGAGTACAACCTGCGTGTGAAGTCTGGTGTGACAGTGTCTCAGGTGCCCCTCACGCAGGTGTCCATGTCTCCAAGCCTGCAGCAGTCCCCTCAGCGGGCACGGCCTGAGCTAGATGAAGTCACGCTCCGTTACATTCAGGACCTGCTGGCCTGGGTGGAGGAAAACCAGAGGCGCATGGACAGTGCAGAGTGGGGAGCAGACTTGCCCTCCGTCGAGTCCCATCTGGGCAGCCATCGCGGACTCCATCAGTCTATCGAGGAGTTTAAATCTAAAATTGATCGTGCTCGGGCAGATGAGGTGAGTTTGTTGATTTCTGTATGGGAGTGCAGTAGTATGGAGTAGTCTCGATGGTGGATCATAATATGAAAATGGATAAATTGTAGTCGTCTAGTACTAGGAAATAGTTAAAGTTGCTACATAGTTGGACATACTGTAGTTGTACATTCCACATCATTAAATGTAATAATAAATAAATAAAAATACATCTAGATGCATTTTGTAATTAAAAAATATATATGATTATTGGAAACAAATGTGGTCGTTTAAAACGATATGGCTGTACTGTTATATAAAAAGAGTAACTCACCTTTGTATTATGCTAAATTGCATGACCCCATCATTGACTTTTTAACAATACAACACCAGCCCAAATGTTTCATTCTTTACTTAATATTTTCTACAAGGGCCTGCAAACATTATATTTCTAGTAGCAATTAAATCATCACCTAACCCTAACCCTGTCTCTCTGTCTTTTTTAATGTTGTCTCTTTAGAGTCAGTTAACCCCCGCCAGTAAACAAGCATACAGAGATTACTTGGGCAAGCTGGACTTACAGTACAACAAACTTCTGGTAGGTCTTCACCTGTGATCTCAGGTTTATTCTTTATTGAAAACATTAAACATTTCACTATGTGACAACTGCATAGTTATTTTATCATCAATGCATTAAGCTTAAATATTTGTAGTTTTTAGTTTAACAAATTTTTGCTGTCTTGTTTTATCCCTTGTTCTCTGATAGAATGGCTCAAAGGCTCGGTTGCGCAATCTGACTGGACTACACGCCTTTGTTGTAGCCGCTACTAAAGAGCTAATGTGGCTCAATGAGAAAGAGGAGGAAGAGGTGAACTATGACTGGAGTGACCGCAATACCAACATGACTGCCAAGAAGGATAATTACTCGGTATGACTAGTACCAAATACTTACATATAATTATTGTGATTTTGTGAATTATCGCTCATGTACTGACATTTTAAAAGGGATTTAGCATAATTAGGGTTTTAAGAGCATGATCCAAAGGGTTATAAGAATTATTTTCAATGTAACGTATATAGCATTATCGTGTGTTTGCTTAAATGCTGTAAATGGATTAAAAGAGAAAGAGGTTTGTGTTAGTGTGTGAAAATGAATGGAATGTAATGGATGTCATGTGACAGGGTCTGATGCGGGATCTGGAGCAGAGGGAGAAAAAAGTTAACACTGTTCAAGCAACTGGAGACAAACTACTGAAGGACGGCCATCCAGCTCGGAGCACTATAGAGGTAAGACACCTTGATATTAAGTGTATGCCTTGACTGAAAAGTAGGATTCTCAGTAGAATGACACACAGTTTAGTTATTATCAATCTAAACTGTATTAATACACAAAATCTGTTTCTGTATTGACCGTAAATCATTTGTGTTTGACTGATGGTTAGTAGTTAGTAACCTAGTAACCCACTGTAAGTATCTATCCAGTTACGGTAACTTCAAAGCACTTTTTGGATAAGTTGCTCTGGATAAGTGCGTCTGCCAAATGCCTAAATGTCGACAATTCTTTTTTTTCTATTAATTACTGTACTGTACTTAAATAAAGCTTTTTAACCATACATTTTCCAGCAAAACAATACAGTGGGTCCAAATGTATATTATTTTAGGCCTACTTGTTTTAAGTTGTTAAGAATGAGTTTTTTTTTTATTTTTATGATGATTATTTTTTATGATTTTCTATATTTTTATGATTAATGGCATGAGTGTGTTATCAAAGATGGAGAGAATCAGTTTTCAGTATTGTTCCACATTTAGTAAATAGCATTCCCTTTATAGGCCAACCCTCAAAAATAAACAGCACTATTACGTACATTCACAGTTAAGCTTTTTGAACACTCTTTATTTAACCATCTTTCTGTAGGCCTTCACTGCAGCTCTGCAGACTCAGTGGAGTTGGTTATTGCAGCTGTGCTGCTGCATTGAGACTCACCTCAAAGAGAACACTGCCTACTTCCAGGTATCTACTATAGAGTTATGTCAGTGATATCCCACGGTTTACAGCTATCAGAGCTAAGCCATTTTCCCCTCTGCTCAACAGTTCTTTGCAGATGTGAAAGAAGCAGAGGAGAAGATAAAGAAAATTCAAGAGACAATGAAGAAGAAATATATTTGTGACCGATCCATTACTGTGACACGACTGGAGGATCTTCTGCAGGATGCTGCGGTGAGTGTTCTACATTTACACATTGCATGTTTTCATCTAGCAGGTGTATCAGTACAAAGTGAGAGTTCGGCTGTTTCAGGATGTGAGCTCATAACTTTCCATTACCGATCTAGGCAACAGTTTGCTACGATGTAATCATAGCAACGGATTTCATCCATACTGTATCTAAAACGTTTAAAATATAGTTCTTGTGATTATAATCACCCTAGATTCTATTAAGCCTTGATGGGCCTTGATGGGAACCTTTTACGAAAATAATATAAGAATTATCTGTTTTTACCCGTAGGATGAAAAGGAACATCTTGCAGAGTTCAAGACACATCTGGACGGCCTAAACAGGAGAGCCAAGAATATCATTCAGCTAAAACCCAGAAATCCTGCCTCTCCGGTGAAGGGCAAATTGCCAATTCAGGCTGTGTGTGATTTCAAACAAATGGAGGTATGAAAAATATAATAAATATTTGTTATATAAATATAAATATAAATATGTTACATAAAAAGTTTCTTTTTTATTATTTTTTTCTTTTTTTATTAATGTCAAGTGAAGGACTGACTTAAGAGCTGCTATAGCATAAGTGATAACAGGAAATAACTTGTCCCACAACATTAAATGTGACTATAAATTAATAGAAAGTACTAAATATCATGCATTTAATACAGATACGTTAAAATAAAAGAACAAATAAAATAGATGTTTATTCATGTGGAATCCAAATCAGTCTCTATCATAATTAGTTTTATCTAGTCTTTTTTCTATATTTGTGATATCCAAAATGATAGTTTAAACATATCATATACATTATTTAGGATGATTCATTTACTTTACTGATATAGTCTATTTTTTGTCCTAGATTACAGTACACAGGGGAGATGAGTGTGTGTTATTAAACAACTCCCAGCCCTTTAAGTGGAAGGTGCGGAGCGCGAGTGGAAGTGAAGCCACGGTGCCATCCATCTGCTTCATCGTCCCACCTACCAACAAGGAAGCTGTAGAAAGCTGCGCGGGGTAAAGACATGCTTTTGCTTGGACTTTTTATTAAGTAGAGATATTTCCTTGTGTGTTATATTCGTGCTGTTGGTTGCTCTTTAAGAGGATTAGTAATTTTTTTATATTTTATTTTGTGATCCTTTAGTCTGGATGCAAGTCTACAGAAGCTGATGATCCTCTGGCAGAAGTTGCATGTGGACATGAAGAGTCTCCTGTCCTGGCAATATCTCATGAGAGACATCCAGTTCATCAATTCATGGAACTTTCTTATGGTTAGAAACATATTTGCAGAGCTCAAATTAATGAAATGGTGCTTTTATTAATTTATGCTTATGGGGACGTTTAAGGTGGGTGGTCCACATAAATAAATAGAAATCGGTATAATTGGTGATATAGTTAAAGACATTTTCTTTGTGCACGCCAAAATAAGAACTTTTTATTTTATTTTTTTTAGCTCAGTTGAATTAAGACAGAATCAAGTGTTGATGAATTTGCACTTAGTTGGTAATATGTCAAGTTAGACTTTTTTTGTTCTGTTACTCAAAGAACAAATTTGATTCCTTAGATCCGATTAATTAAAAAAAAAAACTTTTACAATTTACTGTGGTATAAGAAGAATAAAACACTTTAGAGTAACTTATTTCTCTATACCAGCATTCCTGTCATGTTTTGTTTTTTATGTATACCAGTATGAATTTTCCCTTATAATCTAAATAAATGGTTTACCTTTTTATAGTGGACCACTTTTCCCCACAGGTTTATTTTAATATATTTTATATACCAGACATAGCGTATTTATTTTTTCTCCATGCACCCTGTGGTGGCCATTTGTGAACTGAGGATTTCAGAATCATAGCAGATATAAATGCCATTGTACAAATACTATAATCTGGAAATATAATATGTGGAATTGTTTCTAAAGTTACTTATATGATTTATTTAAGTAATTTTAAAGTATATATTTTTTTCCTTTACTTTAGTTTAAGACTCTGAAGGTGGAGGAGTACCGTCTGACTCTGAAAAACTTGGAGCAGCACTATCAGATCTTTATGCGTGACAGCCAGGATTCAGAGTTATTTGGCGCGGATGAGCGCATACAGGCCGAGAGTGCTTATAACAATGCTTCACAGCATTACGACAACCTGCTGCGAACAGTGGAGCAAGGTGAGCATTTATTCGTGTGACTCTTTAAAATGCCTTAATGGATAAAGGATTCTTTTATTGCATTAGTTGCGATTGATCCATATCTAACTTTTCATTAATAAACTTTAATTAACATACGTTAATTAATATATGATATGAAAATTTCAGCATAAGCATTTATCCATGAAAACTAATGTTACTATAAATAAGGGTAGGAAACCCTACTGTAAAATATTACCAATTAATGTAGGTGTAAAAGAGTTATAATAAACCAACAAAGACATGGTGCTGTATATAGAGAGGTAAGGTTGAGAACACACTAGGTTTTAGAACATTTTTTTAACACCAATAATCACTTTATCATTTTTGATCATTTGATTTTGATTTTACATGAACACTCTGCTATAACCAGGGAGTCCATTTTTCCTACCTTATTGTAAATAAATTATAGTATAGATGTAAAATCAAAGTGGAAAATTTAACCACCCCAATCTAATCTCCCTGATGATAGCACTTAATTCATACATCAAACTATAACTGTACATTTCATGTTTCAGAACCACTCACCACTTCTAAAGAAAAAGTTGCTGGTAAAGATTACAGATTGGATTGGAAATTTGACTAACTGCATTCCTTGTCAATCTTGGCATTGTGTTCTGTCTTTTTTTTAAATTAATTTACATCTGCATATTAGTTATCCATTTCAGTGTGTATTTGTGTGTATTTATAGTCCTTTAGTATGAGCATGACTACTTGCTACATGCATGGATCCATTAAACAGTTTACTTCAGTTTGATGTTTTGCATGAAGCTTACAGTTCATAAGTAAAAACATGATTCCTTGTAGAACTGGAAAGAGATAAAAGAGTCTAATTTTGGAGAGATTTACTAACATAATTTTTTTTTATTTTATTATTAAGGTTGAATGAACTGCCATAAAAAAAATGTTTTCAGTGGTGCCTGTGTGCTTTAACTTTCATCTAATGTACTTTTGCATGTCTGGTTTAACACAATGTTGGTGAGAATCAATTATCTTGCCTGTGCAGGAGAGCAGGATGAGTCTGTGTGTAAAAGCTACATCACTCAAATAAAGGACCTACGGTTGAGACTTGAGGGATGCGAGTCACGCATGATCAGTCGCCTCAGGCAGCCGGTGGACAAAGAGCCACTGAAAGCCTGTGCACAGAGGACCACTGAACACAAGGTATGGTACTTTTTTAAGCATGGATAGAAAAAAATTATAATTTTCAAATGTGTGTGTCAATTTGGGGAAAAAACAGACAGACAGTGTTCAAACAAACAAAAACCTCTAATTTGTGTAAAATAGTAGTTTAGTCTACAACAGACTGAAACAGTATAAAACCACTATTTTTAAATGTTTAAATAAACATGTTTTAATAAAAAATAACATGTAAGTGTTTTTAAGAACTTTTTAATTCTTCCTGCAAAAATCAGATTAGGTAAGGAGTGATGCACTGAAAAAAGGAATACTGTATTCATGTCATTCCTGTCATATATAAATTTAAGCCAACATAAATAGTGATTAGAAATACAAATAAAATAAAACAATTGTTAAAAACTGTAGTTTTGGTTAAACTATAACATAGAATTAAATGCATTACCAACCTAATGCATTTTAATAAACGGGATCTTGACTCCTCTAATTAAGGGATGGTTAGCCTGGAATGCAGCGGTGAGCATGAATGCCACCTGGAAAAGTAGGGATATCAGCACTGCAACTAAAGCCAGGCAAGTTAGTTTGATCGTCTTCCCTATAATGACCTATGATTGCAGACAATTATGATTACAAACAAAAGAAGAATAACCAAAATTGAGTTGTGGTTCTGGAGGAGACTCTTGTGCATCCCATGCACAGCGAGAATCACCAACAGAGAAGTCCTGGAGCATTTTAAGCTAAAGACTTTGTTAAAGCATTTCAAGCTAAAGACTTTGTTAAAGCATTTCAAGCTAAAGACTTTGTTAAAGCATATCAAGCCAAAGACCTTGTAAGAATTGTTAAAGCAAGGACATTGACTTAATATGCTCCAGGATCTCTCTGTTGGTGATTCTCTATAGTCATGCTATTTTGTCCATGTCATGTGCAACAGTTTAATTGGAAAGGTAGTCATGCCATCAATAGTTAGAAGAAGTTGGAGAAAAAGCCAACTTCTTTCACTTCAAAAACTTTTTGGCTTGATCCTGTCAAATTGGATCGCAACATGAGTGTAGGTGAACTGAAAGAAGCAGTGATCAGTAGGATGGTCCATCGAATGACCGAAAATAGGCCTTGATTGAATGGAGAAATGAATAAATGAATGAAAGAATTAGAGAGCGAGAAAAAATATAACTATAATAAACGTAATGCAGGTAATACTATAACCATTTGTTTAGAACATGAGAGGACACCCATTGACCCAAGACATCAAAGTAGCATTTAAATAAAGACATTTAAGTGCATTAAAAGTGTAAGTGCTCTGATAACATTTGATAACTGCGTCTACTACTGAAACCATAATGAGCACTATTGTATAACTATTCTAATCATGTTACCTTTTCATTTCAAAGTTCCATGATTTCATTAAAATCCCCCTTTATTTCCTCCGAACAGAATATGCAGACTGAGTTGGACGGCATTAAGAATGACCTAGATGCAGTAGTTAAGCAGAGTGAAGCAGCACTAGCTTCCTCTCAGCAGTCCACCTCAACACCTGCCCTACGCTCCGAGCTAGACATCACGCTAAAGAAGATGGCACATGTTTACAGTCTCTCCTCTGTCTACCTGGACAAGTTAGTCATTATATATTTCTTTTTTATTATTATCATTTAAAAATGGGAGTTCTCAGCTCTATGAATATCACCCTATATGGAAGTCATGCTAACTATTTTTATTTGTTTCAGGCTAAAGACCATCGACTTGGTAATACGCAGCACACAAGGGGCTGAAGATGTTCTCAGGAAGTATGAGAACCAGCTTCGTGATGTCCACAAAGTACCTGCGAATGAAAAAGAGCTGGAGTCCAACCTAACACAGCTAAAGGTACAGTATAATACCACAAAGTGGCTACTAATAGAAATTAGATTTTTATCAACCCACAAGATCTGGATAATAATAAACCGCTTTATTTCTCTTTTAACTCTAGAAACTGTGCTCAGACGCAGAGTCTGATAAGCCAGTGTTTGACCGTCTGGAGGCTGAGCTCCAAGATGCAGTGGCGGTAAACGAGCAAATGTCCCGTGTACACAGTGAACGGGATGCTGAGTTGGATCACTATATGCAGTTAGTAGCAAGCCTAAAAGAGCGCTGGGAGGCCGTGTTCGCCCAGTTCAAGCTGCGCCAGAGGGAACTGGACCTACTGGGTAGGCAGATGCAAAACTATAGACAGAGCTATGACTGGCTCATTCAGTGGATTACAGATGCCAAGCAAAGGCAAGAAAAGATCCAGACCTTTCCCATCAGTGATATCAAAGATCTTAAAGAACAACTGGCCCAGGAGCAGGTATGTGCCATGAGTCATTATTAGTGGTCTTTAGTATAGTGTGCAAAGGCAGGTTGTTTGTCGTATTTGATCATTTAATTTCACAGCACTGTCATGGTTTTGTTTAATTTTCTGTAGCAGCTCTGGCAGTGTATTTGCCTGCAAGGATTATGGGCTCCATGTTCTCATTGTAATACATTATTGTTTCTGTATTTACAACTAACACAGGGACTTGTATTGTGGGCACTCACATAAATACATAAAAAACAAGGATACTATATTAAATATTTAGAATTTTTAGTATCTTATGTCTATACCTGTTAGAAGAATGTCTTCAGGATAAAAGGGCTTTGTAGTTTTTCCGTAACATGACTAATGATCTATGTGTGTCAATCATAATGGAAATTATTGAATGAAATATTCATAGTTGTTATAACATTTTCACGTGATAACATGATTTACAGCTATTCTAGAACATTAACCATAATTAAATAAATGTTCATATATAATTAATATAAACATTAATTAGTGTATTACATGGCATGATGGCTTAGTGGTTAGCATAGTTGCCTCACACCTTCAGGGCATTGCATGTCCTCCCTTTGCTTGGTGGATTTCCTCATACAGTCCAAAGACATGCATAATGAAAATTATGCATTCATTCTGGGTTAATTGGTGTTAACTGGTGTTTCCAAATTGCCAGTAGTGTCTGATTGGGTGTGTGAGTATAAGCACGTGTCTGTAATGGGTTGACACCCCATTCAGGGTGTACCCCATCCTGTGCCCCGAGTTCCCTGGGATAGGTTCCAGACCCCATGAGCCTGTACTGGATACGTGGAATCAATAACAGATGGCTGGTTTGTTGTGATATAAGATAAGAATTAAAAATGAAAGAACTAGAGTTGGGCAATGTGAACAATCTATGTCAGTTAATAAAAACGTTATGCCCACTTTTGCATTGCTTTTGGTACAGCCCTGGGACTTTATTTAATACGTTAGCTAGTGTTAATTAACTGTGGCTTTCTATTCTGAACAATCACTATTAACAGAAACTCCTCGGAGAGATTGAAAACAACAAAGAAAAAGTGGACGAATGTCAAAAATATGCTAAGGCCTACATTGATACAGTAAAGGTAAGCATTTAAAGTGCCATTATTTTACAGATATTATTAGATATAGATATAGATTTTTAGCAGCATATTTAAAACATGCTCCTTTCCAGGATCATGAACTTCAGCTGGTAACATATAAAGCACTGGTGGAGCCTATTGCCTCACCTCTGAAAAAAATTAAGGTTGAGTCTGCATCAGACGACATCATCCAAGAGGTATTTTCAACTCTTTTTTTTCTTAGACTTTCTACATTTATGATTTACATACTTTAAAAGGAACAATTGTACTTGAAATGTGTTGTAAATTATCTTTCAGTACGTCACGCTCAGAACACGCTACAGTGAGCTCTTGACCCTGGCGAGCCAGTATATTAAGTTTATCATAAATACCCAACGACGCCTAGAGGATGAAGAGGTAAGAGTCAAACAGTGTCAGAAGACAAAGTATTATGGCACATACAGTGCCTTGCATAAGTATTCATCCCTCTTGTGTACATACACAATGGTATGTTTTGGGTAAAATCAATTCAGTTTTGTCAGGGGGTGAATATTTATGCAATACACTGTTCTTCTTATTGTTTTCGTCTTCATGAGACACAATTTCGAATGGAATTCCTTTTAGTTTAATTGAATTAGATTATGCTTTATTTAAATGTTAAGAGATTTTTATTTTTGTAGTTTGTGCTACACACTGCTTGCACACAGCCTCTGTACGATAGCAGACAAGGTGCTCACCTAGGACACGAGTAGCGCTAAACACTAGTGGTGCAGCACTTTCCATTTTCCTAATACTTTCCCTTATTATCTGTTAATATCTTATTTTCTGTGCACAAAATATGTAGGGATGGATTTTACTTATTTTTGCCATACAAAGGTAACTGTTTGTCGATAGCTATTAGTTACCCTGACACAAACTCAAAACATCATCTACCAAATACGGCTTGCACTTTTTATACCAGCAGACACCATTAAACACAGGATGGTGTGATATCCCTAATTCTGAAATTCATTTCTTAAAAAAACTGAAATAACACTTTATTTCTTCTTTGCTTGTGCTATTCTGTTTCTCAGTTAGATAAAGCTTCAAGTTGAATGTCATATTTCCCTAAAATATTTTTTGTTATGAGAAGCACAATTTTGTTCTCTATTCCTTTTTCCTTTCTAACTTGCATTTCTGCTTGTTTGCTTCTCTATATGGCTTGCCAGTGCTTTATCATGATGAATGTTTGTCATTTTTGGGCGCTAATGAGGTAAATTTTCCACCGCATCGTCATCCTAATTGAATTTAGCAAGCACATTACAGACTCTCACAATGATACATGACTCTTTTTTTTTTTTTTTTTTTTTTTTCAAATATTGTCCGCTTAAAGAATTGAAAAAATCTACTATCCAAAATTCGGAGTCATGTACCACTATGACATTCATCAGATGCATTTTTATTTATGTTTTCAGTAGAATATTTATTTTCCCGTTGCTTTATTTGCTGCATCACTAGACTGGATAATGGCATAATATGAACAAAATCAAATTGACAAAACATTTCAGGATTTAGCAAATCTTTACAATTTTACTTTTACTTTCTAAATAAAAAACAGAAAATTAATATACGTTTAATGACAAGCTTTGGACTAAATTACTGTAAATTATGTAAAGCTTTCTTACTTCACATTTTCGAGTTCTAGGTAGAATATTTGTACTGGTGAATCATGTTATACTTCGTGATTATTTTCCAAGTGATCCCTGGATGTAACACCACGATAGCATGATTTCATTAGTATTCCAGTTGTTTTCTTGTGCTGTGAAGTGATTGTGTCTCATTATTTGTGCCATAATAGTGATTTAAAGTGTCTTTTGTAACCATGTAACACCCCACCTATAAAATTTACATTTTTTATGGATTTAACGTTTTAATTACTAAATTATTATTTTTTTAATTCAGAGATAACCCAGATATATCATGTAACCTTTCATAACACTGTCTTATATTTACATTACCCTTTTTTCCCTGAATAACAGAAAGCTACAGAAAAGCTTAAAGAGGAAGAGAGAAAAAAGATAGCTGAAATGCAGGCCGAGTTAGAAAAACAGAGACAGCTCGCAGAATCTCATTCGAAGGCCATTGCAAAAGCAGAGCAAGAGGCTGAAGACTTGAAGCTGAAGATGAAAGAGGAGGTCAGCAAAAGACAAGTTTTCGCAGTTGACTCTGAAAAACAGAAGCAAAACATCCAGCAGGAACTACAAGAACTCAGAAATCTCTCAGACCAGGAGATTAAGGCAAAAAGCCAACGAATCGAAGAGGTCCTGCTAAGCCGAACCAAGATCGAGGAGGAGATCCGCATAATCCGACTTCAGCTAGAGACAACCGTAAAACAGAAATCAACTGCTGAAGCTGAACTTCAGCAGCTCAGGGATAAAGCATCAGAGGCTGACAGACTTAGAAAAGCTGCCCAGGAAGAAGCAGAAAAGCTAAGGAAACAAGTGAATGATGAGGCGCAGAAAAAACGTAAGGCGGAAGAAGAGCTCAAACAAAAATCTGATGCAGAGAAGGAAGCTGCTAAGCAGAAACAAAAGGCCATGGAGGACCTTGAAAAGTACAAACTGCAAGCAGAGGAGGCGGAGAGGCGCATGAAGGAGGCTCAACTGGAAAAGGATAGGCAGATTAAAGTGGTTGAAGAGGTTGCGCAGAAGAGCGCTGCCACGGAGCTGCAGAGTAAGCGCCTTTCTTTTGCAGAAAAAACAACAAAATTGGAGGAATCACTGAAACAAGAGCAAGGCACAGTTATACAGTTACAGGAGGAGGCAGAGCTTTTAAAAAAGCAACAAGCTGAAGCTGATAAAGCAAGAGAAGAAGCTGAGAAGGAACTGGAAATGTGGAGACAGAAAGCCAACGAAGCTCTTCGTTTAAGGCTTCAGGCTGAGGAAGAGGCCCAGAAGAAGAGCACTGCACAAGAGGAGGCTGAGAAGCAGAAAGAGGAAGCGAAGCAAGAGGCAAAGAGAAGGGCTAAAGCTGAAGAGCTTGCTCTTAAACAAAAGGAGATCGCAGAGAAAGAGCTTGAAAAACAAAGAAAAGAAGCCGAAGAAACTGCTCAACAAAAGCTTTCAGCAGAACAGGAACTTATCCGCTTGAAACTGGATTCCGATCATGCTCAGCAGCAAAGGGCTCTACTAGATGATGAACTGCAGAGGTTGAAAAATGAAGTGAACACAGCTGTAAACCAGAAAAAACAACTAGAAGATGAGCTTTCCAATGTAAGAAAGGAGATGGAAATTGTCATCCAACTGAAAGTCAAAGCTGAAAAAGAGTCCATGTCAAACACTGAAAAGAGCAAGCAGCTCCTTGAATCTGAGGCAAGCAAAATGAGGGAGCTTGCTGAGGAGGCCACCAAACTAAGATTAATTGCTGAGGAAGCAAAGAAACAAAGGCAGCTCGCAGAAGATGAAGCAGCCCAACAGAGAGCAGAAGCTGCAAAGATTCTCAAAGAAAAGCTGGCTGCCATCGATGAGGCGACTCGTGTGAAAACTGAGGCTGAGATCGCATTAAAAGAAAAGGAGGCTGAAAATGAGCGTCTGAAAAGAAAAGCTGAGGATGAAGCCTATCAAAGGAAGCTCCTAGAAGACAAAGCAGATCAACATAAGCAAGATATTGAAGAAAAGATTAATCAGTTAAAGACATCTTCTGATGCTGAATTAGGAAGACAGAAGGAAATTGTTGAGGAAATCCTAAAGCAAAAGAAAGTGGTTGAAGAAGAGATTCATATTTTGAAACTCAACTTTAAAAAGGCATCAACTGGAAAGCAAGACCTTGAAGATGAGCTGCAGAAGCTAAAGACCATCGCAGACGAGACTCAGAAAAGTAAAGTAAAAGCAGAAGAAGAGGCAGAGAAATTTAGGAATCTTGCATTAGAAGAGGAGAAGAAAAGAAAAGAAGCAGAAGATAAAGTAAAAAAGATTTCAGCTGCTGAAGAAGAGGCAGCAAGGCAGTGTCTGGCTGCTCAACAAGAAGCTGAGCGTCTTAAAAAGAAAGCTGAAGAGGTTAAACAGCAGAAGGATAATGCTGACAAGGAAGCTGAAAAACAGATCATTTTAGCTAAAGAAGCAGCACAAATGTATACTGCTGCTGAACAGAAAGCCCAGAATGTCCTTGCCCAACAGAAGGAGGACAGCCTTGCTCAAATTAAGCTAATGGAAGAGTATGAGAAGGCAAAGAAATTAGCTGATGATGCAGCAAAGGCCAAAGAAAATGCTGAAAAAGAAGCTGCTCTGTTTCGTCAAAAAGCAGATGAGGCAGAATGCCAAAAACAAGCTGCTGAAGCAGAGGCAGCTAAACAGGCCAAAGCTCAGGAGGATGCTGAAAAACTGAGAAAAGAAGCTGAAACAGAAGCTTCCAAACGTGCTAAAGCAGAAAAAGATGCATTAAAACAGAAACAGAAAGCTGAGAAAGAGATGGCCAAGCATAAACAACTTGCTGAGACAACCTTGAAGCAGAAATCTAAGGTTGAGCAAGAGTTAGGTGAAGTAAAAAAGCAACTCGATGAGACAGACAAACAGAAATGTGTCTTGGATGATGAACTGAAAAGACTTAAGGATGAGGTCAGTGATGCTATTAAGCAGAAAGCAGAGGTGGAAGAAGAGCTGGCTAAAATCAAACTTCAGATGGAGAAATTAGTTAAATCGAAGATCAAAATTGAGGCAGAAAATCAGCAACTTATGGAAAAAGATAAGGAGGTCACAAAGAAATTGCTTGAGGAAGAGGCTGAGAATATGAAAAAGCTGGCTGAAGAGGCTACACGGCTTAGTGCTGATGCACAAGAAGCTTCAAGGCTAAGACAAATCGCAGAGTCAGACCTCGCTCAACAGAGGGAGCTAGCTGACAAGATGCTCAAGGAGAAGATGTTAGCTATTCAGGAAGCAAACAAGCTAAAGGCTGAGGCTGAGAATCTCCAGAAACAAAAAGACAAGGCTCAGGAAGAAGCCCAAAAACTACTAGAAGCCAAAAAAGAGATACAACAGCGTTTAGAGCAAGAGACAGTGGACTTCCAGAAATCCTTGGAAGCAGAGCGCAAGAAACAGCAAGAAGTAACTGCTGAGGCTGAGACCCTAAAACTCAGAGTAATCGAGCTGAGCAATGCACAGTTGAAGGCAGAGGAAGAAGCTAACAAATTCAAAAAACAGGCAGATGAAATAAGAACCCGTTTGATTGAAACTGAAAGAGAGACTTCAGAAAAATTTACTGTTGTAGAGAAATTGGAAGTGGAGAGGTTGGCGAGCACCAAAGAGGCAGATGACCTGCGTAAAGCAATTGCTGAGCTGGAAAAAGAAAAGGAGAAACTGAAAAAAGAGGCAACTGATTTACAAAATAAAGCAAAAGAGGTATTCTCATATAATAACCTTTCTATTTTCTAAATTCCTTAAATATAACATTATTCTTTTCACTTAATAAAGTAACACTTAATTTTAAGATCTATACCTTTTACTCTATTACTAATGACTTTTTTATGATAACAGTTCCATGCAAACTATTGCAAATTATTGTTATTATAGTATAAACATTTTAAACTACTAACATTCACTGTCAGACATAGTAATAATCATTATAGCAAGAGATTACCTGATATTACGTGATCATATTTCCTTTATTAATGTAATGTTTTTTTTAATAGACGGCGAATGCTCAGCAAGAGCAATTACAACAAGAAAAAACAACTCTTCAGCAGACATTCCTTACAGAGAAAGAAATTCTTCTGAAAAAGGAAAAAGCCATAGAAGCAGAGAAAATAAAGCTGGAAAAACAACTTGAGGATGAAGTGAAGAAAGCCAAAGCCCTCAATGATGAACAGGAAAGTAAACGAAAGCAGATGGAAGAGGAGAAAAGGAAACTTCAGGCTAGCCTGGAAGCCGCACTTAAGAAGCAGAAAGATGCAGAAGGAGAGATGCTTAATAAGCAGAAAGATATGGAGAAACTAGAGAAGATAAAACAAGACCAAGAAAAACTTATGGGTGATGAAAATAAGAAATTACGAGAAAAGCTTCAGCAGTTACAGGAAGTACAGAGACCCACAGCATCCCAAACAAAAGAAATTGAGATCCAAACTGATAGCATGCCTGAAACAGAGTTAGTCACTGCAACAGTGCAAGAAACAACAAAGAAGGTCTTTAATGGTTCTACAGAAGTTGATGGAGTAAAGGCAGAGTCTCCACTGGCATTTGATGGGATTCGGGAGAGAGTGCCTGCAAACAGGCTTAATGAAATCGGTATACTAAGCAAAAAAGAACTTGACAAACTTAAGAAAGGCAAAACAACTGTACAAGACCTTACTAAACTGGAAAAAGTCAAGATGTGCCTAAGAGGCAAGGATTGCATTGGTGGTGTAATGGTGGAACCAAAGCAGAAAATGGGAGTCTATCAAGCTTTAAAAGAGAAGAAGATTTCACTAAGCACAGCTTTAATGCTTCTTGAAGCTCAGGCTGCTTCTGGATATATTATTGACCCCATTCAAAACAGAAAGCTCTCTGTCAATGAGGCAGTAAAGGAGTCTATTATTGGACCTGAACTGCACACTGCATTGCTGTCTGCAGAAAGAGCTGCAACTGGTTATAAAGACCCTTTCACTGGACAAAAGATCTCATTATTTGAAGCCATGCAAAAGGGTCTAGTCCCAGAGGAGCAAGCCATGAAATTTCTGGATGTTCAAATTGCCACTGGTGGAATAATTGATCCAGTAAACAGTCATCGTGTGTCAGTCCAAACAGCATATAAACAAGGTCAGTTGGATGAAGAACTGAACAAAGTCTTGTCCAATCCTCCTGATGACAAAAAAGGATTTAGTGATCCCAATACCCAAGAAAGTCTCAGTTATTATCAATTGCTAGGAAGATGTCAACCTGATCCAGAAACAGGACTTCCATTTCTACCTGTTACACAAACAGCATCACTTGCTGAAAGGACATACACAGATGAAGAGGCTAAAGATGCATTCAGCAAAACAAATATATCAGTGCCATTTGGAAGGTTTAAGGGGAAGACAGTGACCATATGGGAAGTGATAAATTCTGAATACTTTAGTGAAGATCAAAGGAAAGATCTTATTCGTCAGTATAAATCAGGCAAAATTACTGTAGAGAAAATCATAAAGATTGTAATCACTGTTGTAGAAGACAAAGATAAAGCAAAGGAACTAGCCTTTGATGGCTTAAGATCAACCGTCCCTGCGTCTGAGCTCCTTGATTCAAAGATTATTACCAAAGATGTATATAATGAGTTGCATAATGGCAAAACAACGATTGAAAAGGTGTCTCAGATGGATTCTGTCAGAAAAGCACTGAGGGGAACAAGCAGTATTGCTGGTGTGTTTATTGAGTCAACTAAGGAGAAAGTACCAATCTATGAAGCCATGAAGAAGAACATGATTGAAATAGAACCTGCACTCTACCTCCTAGAAGCCCAAGCTGCAACAGGTTTCATTATTGACCCAGTAAAGAACCAGAAGCTCACAGTTGATGAAGCTGTGAAATCTGGCATTGTTGGCCCAGAGGTACATGAGAAATTGCTGTCAGCAGAAAGGGCGGTGAATGGCTACAAAGATCCATACACAGGAAAGACTGCATCTCTATTTGAGGCAATGCAAAAAGATCTCATTAACAAAGATCAGGGTAAAAGGCTGCTGGAGGCCCAAATTGAAACTGGAGGAATAATTGACCCGGTAAAAAGTTACCGTATTCCTCAGGATATAGCTTATAAACGTGGGTATTTCAGTGAGGAAACGAACAAGTGCTTAAGCAGCCTATCTGATGAAAGTAAAGTGTTCATTGACCCAAACACAAAAGACAATGTTTCTTATGCACAACTGCAGAAATGTTGCATTACCGACAAAGAGACAGGTCTTCCATTGTTTCCCCTTTCAGAAAAAGCTGTTAAGTCCACAGAATCAGAACAGCCTTTCAATATTCAGTCTAAAGAAGCCTTAAACAAGGCGACAATGGAGTTAAACAGTGGACCCTTTAAAGGCAAAAAAGTAACCATTTGGGAGATTATTAACTCTGAATATATAACAGAAGAGCAAAGGATTGAGATAATACGTCAGTATAGATCAGGGACAGTTACAATTGAAAAGATCATTAGCATTGTGATCACATTAGTTGATGAAAATGAGACGAAAAAGCAGCAGGATACCTTCACTGGTCTCAGAGAACCAGTTAGTGCCACGTCCCTCTATGAATCCAAAATCATTGACAAAACTATCTTCGATCAGCTCCAACTAGGCCAAAAGAAGCCAAAAGAGATTAGTGAAATAGAATCAGTCAAGAGGTACCTGCAAGGATCAGAGTGCATTGCTGGAGTAGTCAATGAAAAATCTAAAGAGAAGCTTAGCATTTATCAGGCAATAAAGGAAAAATTACTAACCCCAAATACAGGCCTGTCTCTGTTGGAAGCTCAAGCAGCAACTGGGTTTATTGTTGATCCAGTCAGAAATCTGAGGTTGACTGTGGACGATGCCGTTAAAGCTGGCCTTGTTGGCCCTGAGCTTCATGAAAAGCTCCTATCTGCAGAGAAGGCCATAACTGGTTATAAAGATCCATACACTGGAAACAAGATTTCCCTTTTTCAGGCCATGCAAAAAGAGCTTGTTCTTAGAGAGCATGCCATACCTCTTCTTGAAGTTCAGGAGGCCACCGGAGGAGTAATTGATCCAGTCAATAGTCACCGCATCCCCACTGATGTAGCCATTCAGCGAGGTTACTTAAGCAAACAAGTAGCCAAGTCTTTTAAAGACCCATCAGAAGATATCAAGGGTTTTACAGATCCTAACAAAAATGAGAGTGTTACTTACAAACAACTGATTAAGAGTTGCACAAAAGATCCTGACTTTGGTTTTTTCCTCTTACCACTTTCTAAGGCTGAAGTTCCTAAAGAAGCTGAGAAGTCCTATGTGTACACTAAAGAACAAGCACAAACAGACTTGGCTAGCACTCAAATAGATATACCTCACAAAGGTTTTGCTGGAAAACAAACAAACTTGTGGGATGTCATGTCATCAGACATGCTTCCTGAAAAAGACAAACGAATACTTCTCGAACAGTACCGGTCAGGAAAAATCACAAAAGAGAGAATGATTATTATCATCATTGAAATCATTGAGCAAAGAGAAATCATTAAAACTGAACAGACTATGCTTTGTGATGTAATTCGACGCAGAGTTACAATTGAAGAGCTTTATAGCTCTCGTCTAATTGACCTTGAAACTTACAACCTGTTGAAACAAGGCAAAATAACAATCCGAGAGGTTATGGAAATGCCAACTGTTAAGAAATACTTATTTGGCACAGGGAGCATTGCTGGGGTTCTCTCCAACAACTCTACTAAAATTAGTATTTACCAGGCCATGAAAAGAGGCATACTCAAGCCTGATATTGCCCTTGATTTATTGGAAGCACAAGCTGCTGCAGGATTTATGACTGACCCAGCAAAATATGAGTTGCTAACAGTTGATGAAGCTGTCCGCAAGGGTCTTGTTGGCCCCGAACTTCATGACAAACTTTTGTCTGCAGAGAGGGCGGTCACGGGCTACAAAGACCCATACAGTGGAAAAGTAATCTCGCTGTACCAGGCTATGAAAAAGGGTCTGGTTCCTGAGGACTATGCATTAAAGATGCTAGAAGCTCAGATTGCAACTGGTGGCATAATGGATCACGAGTACAATTTCCACCTTCCAAATGACGTTGCAATGCAACGAGGATATATCAACAAAGAAACAAGTGAGAGGCTATCTATTGGAGATGTCAAAGGGTTTACTGATCCAACCACAGGTGAAAAATCATCTTATGCAAACCTCCTTAAAAAATGCAATGTTGACAAGGAAAGTGGCATGCATTTGCTCTCTCTGGCAGACAAGAAACTATTGGTAAGGGGTCTTCGAAAACAAATCACCTTGGATGAATTATTGTGTTCACAAATTATTGATCAGAAGACCTATACAGAGCTCACAGAAGGCATAATCTCAGTGGAAGATATCAGCAAAGATTTGAAGAAATACCTTGAGGGTACAAGTTGTATTGCAGGTGTGTATGTAGAGGCTACTAAAGAGAAACTGTCAATCTACCAAGCCATGAAGAAGAACATGATCAGGCCAGGCACTGCATTTGAACTGCTAGAGGCTCAAGCATCGACAGGATATGTGATTGATCCAATCAAAAATCTAAAACTTCCAGTAAGTGAGGCTGTAAAAATGGGAGTGGTTGGCCCAGAGTTTAAAGACAAACTTCTCTCTGCCGAACGAGCTGTGACTGGATACAATGATCCATACTCTGGTAAGGTAATTTCCCTATTTCAAGCCATGAAGAAAGGCCTGATTCTTAAAGATCACGGTATTCGTCTTTTGGAGGCTCAAATTGCAACTGGTGGAATTATTGATCCTGAGGAAAGTCACCGTCTTCCAGTGGAAATGGCTTATAAGCGTGGCCTTTTTGATGAGGAAATGAACAGTATTCTTACTGACCCTTCTGATGATACTAAAGGGTTCTTTGATCCAAACACAGAGGAGAATCTGACTTATCTTCAGCTGATGGAGCGATGCATGACTGACCCTGAAACTGGACTTGCTCTTTTAACGCTGAAGGAGAAGAAGAGGGAGAGAAAGACATCTTCTAAGTCATCAGTACGAAAACGCAGAGTGGTGATTGTAGACCCAGAAACAGGGAAAGAAATGTCTGTGTATGAGGCTTACCGCAAAGGTCTCATTGATCATCAGACATATATGGAGCTTGCAGAACAAGAATGTGAATGGGAAGAAATTACCACTTCATCAGCGGATGGTGTAAAGTCTCTGATAATTGACAGACGGTCTGGACGTCAGTATGACATTGATGATGCCATCAGCAAAGGACTTATAGACCAGTCTGCAATGGACCAGTATCGTGCAGGAACCCTGTCCATTACTGAATTTGCTGACATGCTCTCTGGAAATATGAGTGGCTCTAGATCACGTTCATCTTCCTTTGGGTCTACCTCATCATATCCTATGAGCCCTGTTCCATCTATCAAGACCCCAGCAACAACATGGACTGATCCAACAGAGGAAACGGGTCCAGTTGCTGGGATTCTAGACACAGATACTTTAGAGAAGGTATCAGTCACAGAGGCTATGCATCGAAATCTAGTTGATAACATCACTGGTCAAAGATTGCTTGAGGCACAAGCCTGCACAGGTGGTATCATTGATCCAAATACTGGAGAAAAGTTTACTGTTGCAGATGCAATGAACAAAGGACTAGTAGACAAGATAATGGTTGATCGCATCAACTTAGCTCAAAAGGCCTTCCAAGGATTTGAAGATCCAAGAACCAAAACTAAAATGTCAGCTGCTCAGGCCTTAAAGAAGGGTTGGTTGTATTATGAAGCTGGTCAGCGTTTTCTTGAAGTCCAGTACCTGACAGGAGGACTAATTGAACCTGATGTTGCAGGCAGAGTCTCACTGGATGAGGCTGTAAAGAAGGGTACCCTCGATGCACGCACTGCTCAGAAACTGAGAGATGTCAGTGGGTATTCCAAATACCTCACATGTCCCAAAACAAAGCTGAAAATATCTTATAAAGATGCCATCGAAAGAAGCATGACTGAGGAGGGCACTGGTTTACGTTTACTAGAAGCATCATCCCAGTCTACTAAGGGTCTATACAGCCCCTACAATGTCAGTGGCTCTGGATCAGCCTCAGGATCTAGGTCTGGCTCCAGAACCGGTTCAAGGTCTGGCTCTAGAAGAGGGAGCTTTGATGCCACAGGTTCTGGCTTTTCCATGAATTTCTCCACATCTTCCTATGGCTCTCCAAGCTATGGACGACGATATAGTTCGGGGGTGCACGGTGTGCTGAATATGGACAAATTACAGCAGGCTCTAACAGCTTTAACACTAAGCAGAAACTGTTGCACTGAACAGGAGAGAATGTTGCCACTATTACAAACAAAGTGCTCTTTAATTGCTTAATTCATTTAAAAAAATATAAATTCTGCTCTGCATGTGGTTACTATGGGGCTGGGAAATTATTGCTATATCCTGCTGGCTTGCTTTTTATGTTAGAGTTTTGGTTTATTTGTAATATGTAATATTTTTAAACATTTAACTTTTTTTTGAGGAACTTGAATATCCAATGGAATCTTATTTTTTATATTACGTTTTTCAGTGTTATCTCTGCTCATGTACAGTATATGGCCTTTTTTATTTGACTTCACTGAATGGCATTTTGTCACAGTTTAGTTTTTTTTATTTTACTATTATTATTATTATTGTTGTTGTTGTTATTATTACTATTATTATTATTATAATTATTATTATTTTGGTGTTTAAAAATATGTCTCACAAAACATTCTGTAATGCATTTTGTTAACCTGGAATCCTGTTAAACAAAAGAGCTTGCAACCATCTACAGAGCAGAATAAAATCAATTTAATTAAAACAGCACACCGAAAATAAAAAGAAAAACAAAAAACAATGGCACGGAAACACACTGGCAGAACAGAATTCAAGATTTCAAGTGGTTCCTTTCATCCAATATGGAATAAAACAGCAATTATTGTTCATGGTTTTAAAATATTATGTTTCCTCTGTCATGGATCCCACAACAACTTTGAAGAGCACCAGACAACAAATTGCAAAATATATATATATAAAAAAATAGAACAATCAAGAAGATTCCTGCTTATGGAATATGATCATGTCTTCATCTTTTACATCTCACAATTCAAAGAGAAATTCAGTCATACCTAGACTGTCTGCATATATTATAATGTAAGTATGTTTATGTAAATTATTTTTATTAGCACACCAGCTTAAAATGCTTAAATGACCGTTATTATTATTATAGTTATATTTTTTATACAGTTAAATAAATGTGTTAATTTGGTCCACCTATCAGTGAAATTAACAAAAAAAGATGCATGAGCATAACGTCAATATATTTTTGTGTATAAAAATCAAAATTGGACTTAAATTTCCATAATAGAAAAAAAATGTTCACATGTTTTACCAGATTTCTCTTACTGAAAAGGAGATGTGTTTGTTCTGCCAGCACTTTCAAACTGCAAAGATAAAGGTAACATTATTTAAGTGGCCATTATATTGTCATTTATAACTTTTATAATCATCATTATATATCATATGGCTCGCTTTATTATATTATATAATGTCTTGTTTAAAAAAAATTGATTACATTTGGTAAAGTACATTATACACAATTATTAAATAATTGCACCTGGTTATGATAATTGATATGAGCATTTTTGTTGTTCTTGTAGTGTCTTCCACTGCCCACTGAAGCAATTCTTTGGATCAGATTGCTCCAATCAAAATAAAGAAAACCTGAAAAGATGGGACTTGAGTGACCCACATACATGTTCTGCTACCTTTATTTGTCTGTAGTAGAAGTAGTAGTAATAATAATAATAATTTTTATTATTATTATTGGCCCCCATGTATTATGTTTATTTTTTTCTAATCTGTGTTTTAACACTAAATGTTTTAAGGGTGCTTAAAATTATGTTTTATCGATTTCAATTTGCTAAGCTGTAAAATATTCAGTGGAAAAAATTAGCTAGGTGCTTCTAAAAAACAAGAGTTGGATTTAGTTATAAATTATACAGGAAGCTTTGGTAACAGAAAATGATCAGTACAACCTGCAATCTCTGTATTGTAATATATGGAACAAACTAGTAAATATTAACTTAAAACTTGACATCATCCCTAAGTCATCAACATATTCTCTCACTATGGTAGCTGTCCTATCCTTCATGTCTTTCATATGTATATTTGTGCTGTTTTGCATTTTCTTTCAGATGATTTGCCATTATGAATGTTCCCATTGCTCTGTACCAGAAAAAGGACACTGTAATCACACCACCACATTTATATCAGCTGTGTTTTCCTATATTATACTTTTGCTTTGCATGGTTTTCTTTTGCTAACATTAACTGAAGAATTCAGTATAAAAGAACTGAAATCAACAATGGGTATTATAAGAACATTTTTGAAGTGATGTAAGAATTCAGTTGAAAAAGGCATGCCGTGATAGGGGGCATGTTTAAGAAGATTGTATTTATAAGGTGGAATTGTATTCTAATGTAAATAAACTACACAAGTATCAACTATATTAAAACTTGATTTCATTTAATGTTGGAGAAATATTTATCTTAGTTTAATGCGTTACTTATTTTTTTCACTTTGTTTTTGATCTAGTTAGTGCTTGGGTGTGTTGTCTGTTGTCCCGTGTTAAACTCGATCAAGCACAGTTAAGTTGTGTTTAAATGGTTACAAGTAAGCAATGATGAATCTCACATTTCTGCCAGATTTACAAACATTAAGTAAAGCTTGAATTGCTCCGTGCGCACATGTTGATGCTTAAAGCCAATCACTTGTAAATTAGCAGGCATGACTATGTCGCTGTTATTAATTTGTTGATGCCTACACAGATGAAAGAGGCTTTCTCAGAAGCAGAAGTGAAATTAGTTTTTCAAGTAAAAAAATAAAAATATAAAGGCTATTTATCTAGCATTACAGCACCCAAAAGACAAACATTTGATGCAAAATTTACGGAAAGGTAAACTAGATGAGAATTAACTCAAGTGAAATATGTCTGTTTATTTCGGTCCAACAGGTCTAAGGAGAAATTATTATTAATCAGTCGGGTTTTAATTAGCTACAGTACACACAAAAGGATGAAAGGAGATGAGTGTTTTTATAGAATTACAGGATTATCGTTAGAACCACATTTCTTGTGTAAATGCTTCCACAAAGGATTAACAAATAAATCCGTTTATATTGGGCATGAGAAATGTGTTCCACTATTAGCATAAGATAATTAAATGTGGGAATTTCATTATTCTGCAATGAAACTTTAATTTATTAATGCAATGAATAACTATACCGGAAGTAAATGATGTAAACATAAGTAAGCCATTTTTCAGTAGATAGTCAAGAACTCGTGGATTTCAGAAATGAAGTATGTGTGGTTAGTATTTGTTTCAGTAAGAAGGCTTGGAAAATTAAGTAAAAAAGACCCGATTACCAATCTTACAGAACTTAAAATCTGTCTGAAGAATGTGTAGCATCACATAACACCAGTGTGCACAGGCAGAGGGAGCTGCAGAAACAAATAAAGGCACTGCAAGGTCCTGCTATAAGACTTACTTTCCCTTTGTCCCTATATAAAATTGAGTTTTACAGCAGGACCTTGCAGTGATTTTATAAGTGCCATGTTTTCTGGACTTTACTGTAAATATGACTTAAAATTGTATTTTTGTGTGAGTGTTTTATTTAATTTTTTGCTGTGTCGCTGTGAAGTCCATAGTACAACCGGGTAAAACCATGTAAGATAAAAGCTGTAAACAATGTGGCGATACAGTATAAATAAGTGAACAAGTGTGCACGAAAAAGAATTAAAAGCAACACCAAACTAACCATACAGGAGAGCCCTTGTTGCATCAGGTCCCTATTATATCCTATGTTCTGTCACTCTCTGGTTCACCTGACGTGGGAATTAGACACAGGACCTGGAGGTGCAAGGTAACAGTGCTGACCACTAAGCCAGCGTGCCGCTATATATATATATATATATATATATATATATATAAAGAGAGAGAGAGAGATGAATAAATAAATATTTATATATATATATATATATATATATATATATATATATATATATATATATATATATATATATATATATGAGATCATCAATTATTATTATTATTGTTATTAATAATAATATTAATATCATATAAACCCACCAAGCATATGGAGAATATGCAAACTTTATGCACACAGACCAAAGGTGGGAATTTAACCCTTAACCCTGGAATGTGTTAGGTGTTAATACACTATATTAATTAACATTTTTATCCACCCCTTGGGATTTCACATAAAGTTAATTATGAGGGTGAGGAAACAAATTATCTGCACTATACTAAAATTTCTGTTGGACACACTGTCTTATCAAGGCTACTGTCTCCCCAATCACTCCTGTGCAGGATGAGAACATCATTTTATCTGCGGTGTGAGCAGAAACTTGTGATTTGTGTTAGATGGGGAAATAACTCACAAAAAAGCATTAACATAAGTGTTTAGATATTTGCAAATCAAATTTATACCAATACTCAAAAAAAAGTGGCAGTTTGTTAAAGAGAATGAATTGGATGTCAGGTGAACAAATGTATATATTTTTTGCGAATGCAGAAGATACACACTGTTAACAAATTTCATGAACAAAATTAAGCTAATATTAAACATTAAATTAATATTTAATTATTTGTCTATTCACTTAATGTTAGTTTTTTAACTCTTTAAAAAGATGCTGCTAATAATAAGCCAATAATTAGTGGAGCTCTTTTTTATGAATGTCTCAGGTTTGGCCAGAGATGGTGCATATTTCTTTGTTGAACGATCTCTGATCTGTTTCCACAATTATGCAGATGCATCTTTGTGGAGACTACAAAGCACCTGTATAAGTTGCACTGCGTAAGACCATCTGTCAATTGTGTATGTAAATGTTTACCTGACAGACATCAGGGCCATGATAATTGTTTTCAGGAACAAATTTGGTTTTCATTTCTTCAGTGGTTTGCCATGCCAAGTCCAGAGATCTAAGTGTTATGAATAAATAAATAAATAAATAAATAAATAAATAAATAAATAAATAAATAAGAAAAAAAGCTGTGCACAGTAAATTTTTGATCAATTTGTCACTTTATAAGACATATTATATTAGAAAACTTTCCAGCTTACAAATGTACACCAAGCAACTAGAACCTGCCCTGATAAGACACAATATTAAAACCACTGACAGGTGAAGTGAAATCCCATTCTTTGTCTCATTACACCTGTCAGGCCAAGAGATGTTCTAGGCTCCAAATAAACAATCTCTTCTCAAAGGTAATGTGTTTAATTGAGGTAAATACTCAAGCTATGAATTTAGCAAGAGCAAATTGTAATGGCTGTAGAACTGGGTTAGAAAATCTAAAAAAAAAAAACATGGCTTGGGGGCGGGGTCAACTAGTATGTGTGGTCAACTGTGGTCCGAGGAAGAACAACCAGTCAACCACAGGAATGGATGGCCAAGTCCCCTTGATGCACATGGGGAGTGAAGGCTGGCCCGTATGGTCTGATCCCACAGAAGAGCTACTTTAGCACAGATTCCTGACAGATTCATGATATTAATTTCTTCTATGATTAAAAGGTGCATGATAGAGTATGGGCTGCTGAGTATGGGGTGTGTAGGTGCAGACCAGTCTGAGTACCCTGTCTACCTCCAAAAGCACCAAATTTGCATCAGAACTGGAGCAAAGGAAAAAGGTGGCCTGGTCTGATGAATCATGTCTTCTTTTACATCATGTGTACCTAAACGTTGTTGCAGACCAAATACACCTCTTCAAGGTGATAGTATTCCCTAATGGCAGTGGCCTCTTTGAACAGGACAATAAGCTTTGTGACACTGCAAATATTGGTCAGGAATCTGAAGGACAAATACGTCTGTGTTGAATTGCCCTCCAATTTCCAAATTGGACAAAGTATTTCCATCCATAGACTTAAAGGGCAATTCTAGACTCCTTAGTTATTTGGAATAGTAATTAAAAACAAAGTTTTACATAGAAGATTGCAACAAGGTGCTTATAGTTTGGGTTGCAAACTAAAATTGGTTCAGAAAGCAAATAAGAAGAATTATTATACAAACAGCCACTTGGCAAATCCTTATCCTAAGAGTGTGCCTAGTTATTTACCTGGTATAGGGGCTTGATATAAATGGCTATGATAGTAGTAACAATGTATCTCTATCTCATAAAAGTGCATATGGTGATGCATGAGAAATATGCAGCTGAATAGGCATAACATGTGAAAACAAGTGAGACTCTTCTTATTAACAAGGAATTGGAAGATTGTACCTCATCCAAAGAGTTAGCAAGAACTATCTACAGTATATAGATAAAAGAAATGCTAAACCAGTCATGGCTTGCAGTTTTCGCTTTGCCATCTGCTAGGGGTTTTCCTCAAAGTCCTTCTGGGATCTTTCCACTGCTTATCCATAATCAGAACTTTGTTATTGAAGTATTTGTTGTTGTTGCTGTTGTTGTTGTTGTTGTTTTCTACTATCCAAATATTTAACTCTCATTATATTTTGTAGCATGGCAGATCATTATCCCAGAAAATAATAAATACGTAAAATATATGTAACATGTCTCCTATTCGATGTAAACTCACTTTCTTTAATTTATAAACCAATGATAGTGCAAAAAGCAGGTTAAAAGACAATCCTGTCAAATAAGACTAGACAAGTAAAATTATGCCTGAAAGATTTTGAACAATGGTGGCATTCACTGACTCTACAAGACGCATTCCTTTACACTACATTCCAAGTTTGACTTTTATAAAGCGTTGAAAAAAATTAAATCCCCAATGAATTTTTTTTTACCTTTATAAAAGATGACTGTGGGACTCTAGTATATAACTGTAGCTGAATTAGTTTTTGTACTAACAATTATCTTGTTTTCATAATATTTGGACGGCAAAATTGTAAGTGAAAGTAAAAATTAAGTTCCAAGCCCTCTCGGGAACCCATTTCAATAACTTGCTCCATCAAGACATTTTTTGACATGCTAGAATATGTCACCACTCCCTTTGGAATCTTTTTGCCAAGTTTGTCTTATAATCTGAGTGACATACTAATGTGACCTTTACCTGGTATTTTGAAATTGATTACGGTTAAAGAAAAAAAAACATTCTTGTTTGGGCAAAGAATAATCACTTTCGGGCAACAATGCCTGTGCACCATCCCTGTAAAAAACAAACAACAAAACAAAATTTAGCAGTGCTCTATGTATTTCTTTATAAAGAGTATACTTTATAGAAAGGAAATATAATGCATTTACACTATATTGCCAGTGGAAAGCCTTCCGAGAAAAGTTGTTGAGAAGAAGCTGTTATAGCTGCAAAGGGTGAGCCAACATCATATTAAACCCTATGCATTAAAAATTGGATGTTACTCAAATTTATATTATGTAAAGGCAAGCTAGTGAATATTTATAGTGCAATATAAAGTGTATTTAAAAGTGACAGGTGCCTCTGTTTGCTCATTGTCTGACATTTTTATGTGTCCTTGCCTAATGTTTCAGATTTGTTTGCTATTAAAATTAAGCATTTTTATTTAACATTCAACTGTCTCTGTCAATTAATAGCGTAAAGATGAATGGAGAGCAAAAATAATCACAGAACATCACTTTAAAATGCCTTTCTAGTTAAAAATGAAAAATAGTTATAGTTTTTAACTGTTGATTTTTGTTTTACCATACAGTTTCACCATATGGTTAAGTGATCTCCATTCATGATTTTTTTCCTGACCACATTTTTCCAGTTTAGCACTATCCTTCCCAGGTTTCCCGTTTTAGTTAATTTAAATCTCCTTAGTTGTTTTCTTTGTTTGATGCAGCACATTGATGGTTGTTAATAAAGAGTAAAACTGACTTGCAGGCCTAATTTACCTTGATTGACCTTGATTGACCTTGCAGGAGGTTTTATTACCTGCAACAGACAGGTAGAGACAGGAAAGAAAAAACTCTAAAATGATATGGTATAATTTTCCTCTGTAGTGGCAAATTGCCCAGGTAAATTACAGCACTTCTGATAAGTGTTGAAAAGTAGGTGTGTCAAGCAACAAAGCCATTAAATGCATTCTTGTATAATGATTTCTAAAATGCTGCAGGAACAACGAAAAATGCAATCTATAAAATATGATCATGGGGCTGCAATATGTGCCCTTCATTGTTTAATGCTGATTCTGAGTGAGATTCCACCCAGGTCTCAATCTATGCATCTCAGGATTCCCAAGATTGCTTGATGCTGCCACTGGTATTGTGCTTAATGCTACACTTCAAATGGTGAAGGCTTACAGTGACTGACTCCCAGATAAAAGCTTTAGCTGTGGTAATACGCTATATCATGGGTTAGTTGTTCACTTACAGTAGAGGTAAAACTGTGCATATTATATAAATCATTATATCCGGTGGGTAACCATGACCAGTAGACATTCCAATATGTAAAAAAACACACATTTACAGCTAACAGCCTGGTCTGTTGTTCCTGGCTCACATCTGATTTCCTAATAGGTTGTAGAAGTTACCTGTCAGGCCAGCACTGGCATTGTTGAACATTCTATCCATAAAATATTCACCAGCTACTTCTTAATGATCAGTGGTAAGACATTCAATATATACTGTACAGCTGAGGTCTATTTCCAGTTTCCTTAAAACATTTATGTGCTCCCACGCTCACCCCCCTTCCTTCCTGCCTACTCTTCCCCACAACAGGTGCTTTGATTCTTACTTAATTAATGACGCTCCCAAATTTTCCCATGGTCACATGACGTCACACACATTGTTTACATGGCTCCTATATACAGTAAGTGCTGCTAAACTAAATGAAGCTAACATGAAAATAAAAAAAGCTAATACAAAACTAGCACAAAGCTAACATCTACAGTCATAATAAAATCAAAGTACATCACATTCAATTGTATCTTTTTATTTAGTCACTTGGTTTACTGAGGAGCGGTTTTGAAACTCAACTGTGGAAGCTCTGGTTGGCCTCATCTTGGCAGAAGCTGACTGCTAAAACCCTGCCTAAACCCTTTACATAAAAATTCACCAGAGTACAGGTGTTATAAATGGAAATCTAGATCCAGGGTCTGAAAATGTTTTTGTACCAGTCTGCAAATATCTTTTTTTAACGTTGGACATTTTAATATAGCGTCTCTGGGGATGGACTCACTTTTGGAGCCAACTCCTTGTGGTCATTCAAGGAACTGCATGTTTTGGGACTTCCATGTTGGACTCATTTTTTTTAGAACCTGAGGTTGCCCCTCCTCCAGATTCCAGGTTTGATTTCTGGCTTGGGTCTATGTGCATGTGATTTGCAGGTTAATTGGCATGTGTGTTTAGGTGTGTGAGTGTGTGTATATGTGTGTGCCCTGCGATCGATTGGCACCCTGTCCAGGGTGTACCCCATCTTGTGCCCTAAGTCTCAGGTCCCCCACAACCCTGTATACAGGATAAAGGGATATAAATTATGAGTGAGAATGAGTAAGGTTGCACTTTAGTTTTACCCAACTTCTATACCACCAGTTCTTCCTCCATTCTTATCATCACCAGAAAGGTAAGAGTTGGTGTTCTGCAGCATTCAGGTGTATGTCTACTTTATTATACTGATGCCAAGACAAAAGCCATGATACCTCTGAAAAGCAATTGTTACTGCTCAATAATATAGAAAGTGGCATAAAGTCATCACCAAACTCATTAAGAATTCACCATTTTACAGTAAAAAGGATTGGTTACAAATAGAGAGCCTTTAAGACTGTTGACCCAATCTTCCCTTGAGTGGGCATCCAACCAAATTATGTTCCCAGTCAAAAGGTTTAATGCCCGGAGACACAAGAAAAACTCCAGATGTACATCATGTGACCTTCAGGTCTCTTTAAACACATTAAACGTTTATGTTTACACATTAACGTGATCCAGAATGCAACTGATCCAGAATGCAGCAGCACGTCTTGTTTTTAACCTTCCTAAGTTCTCCCACACCACCCCACTCCTCCGCTCCCTGCACTGGCTTCCTGTAGCTGCCCGCATCAAATTCAAAACACTGATGCTTGCCTACAAAGCTAAAAATGGCCCAGCACCCACTTACCTCTCTGCGCTAATTACACCACGCACTGCACCACGTTCCCTCCGATCCTCCAGCACTGCTCGCCTCATCCCACCATCTCTCAGGGTCGAGGGCGGCATTCATCCAGGCTCTTTTCTGTTCTGGCACCTAGGTGGTGGAATGAACTTCCTCTAGATGTCCGTACAGCAGAGACTTTGACTCTCTTTAAACGACGACTCAAGACGCATCTGTTTCTCCAGTACTTGGACTAAAAAAAAAATAAAAAAACACAACCTCTTCCCAGTTGTGTTGGACTAATGGCACTTAGTTATTAACCTAGTTAACCCAGTGTAAGTACTGTATGTATCCAATGATGTAAACATTAAAGCACTTTTTGTAAGTCGCTCTGGATAAGAGCGTCCGCCAAATGCCTACATGTAAATGTTTATGGTAGCACAATCAGAAATAGACCAATTAATATGGCTTTCAAGGTGGCAAGCAGGGTGTGCTTTCTCTCCAAAAAGAATATGGCAACTGTAGGTTTAAAATGGTATGTGATTAAACCACAAAAGATATTTGGACAGATGAGACACATGTGAAGATGTCTGGTCATGTTAAAACAAACACCTCATAATAACAAGTGACAATGCTTTCAGCTTATGCAGCCACAGGACCAGTTAATCCTCGTAGTCATTAAACTATGATGAAATCGACTCCCTCACTCAACTTTACTCCCTCAAGGAGGGTGTGCTTTCTTTCTATCATAATAATATGAAGCATTATGATCATTATCTTTGGATAGATAGGACCATAATCAAAAACTACTACAAATAAATCATCGGATAGCTGTACATACAGTTCTCATGTGACTGGGTGTCAGCAGTTCTTGTAATGTGTGTTTGCACAAAAAATGTTTCAGGTGTAGAAACAAAGTATAAACATTGTAAATGAATTTTTGTGATGTCATTAAAATAATTATACTGATACACATCATAGCACATGAGGTGCAGTTGACAGATAGTTAAATGTTCTGTGTGTGTGTGTTTGTTTAAAATGACATTTTTGCACAGGTGCCCTATAAGTATCCCAATATTGTTAAAAAAAAAAAAAAAGTCTGATTCACAGAGACCTCATTTCACAACTTACAGGACTTGCAGGATCTGCTGGTATCATCTTCGTGCCAGATACCGGAGCATGCCTTCTGAGGTCTTGTGAGGTCAGTGCAGCAAAGCATCAGAGGTATTTTGGCAGCATATTAGGGAAGTATTTTTATAAGTTATGACTGATTTAAGTTATGACTGATTTATAAGTTATGACTGATGTGTGTATTACCAGTTTTAATCTAAACATACTGTATATGTGTGCAGTTACATCACTTAATTATAGAACACATATGAGTACATACAGTATACTGTAATTGGTTCTAACTGAAGATGTGTAAGAGTTTCACATTAAATTTTAATGAATCTATATTGCCGACACTTTTATAGAGTCTCTCTAGAATTTACTAATGGATAGTCTTTTGATCGTAATTTGGCTTGAAGCTAGTTTCCCACAGCTAGCATCGTCCTGCAACACGTATATCTATATTTGCTGCTGGTTCTGTTTGCATCATTCTGGCACACTTCATACTCAAGCCTGTGTAGCTTTCTAAACATCCAAATAGTATTTAACCTGTATTTGTATCTATATAGAACATATGAGTGTATTTAATGTGTTCAATAATGTATTTGGTTATATCGTACGGAGCTCTCTGTCTTTATCTTACCTGTGTGTGTGCTGGGATTTTCTCTGGCTCCTCTGAAATTCCCCTTGACAAGTTTAAATTGCATCTAGGTGTGAATGACTGTTTGAATGAGTTGACTTGGTTAACCCCACCAACCCCCCACCCCCTTTATTTCCACTTCATCCATAGTGTGCTCAGGATGAGTTCAAATCATGTCAATTAGGCTTGTATTGTCATTTCAACCACATACAGTTCAGAACACAGTGAAACAAAACAACATTCCTACAGGACCAAGGTGCTACATACAGTACATGGAACAACATAAATTAACAACACAACTCTACCGGAACCAGCTAGCTAACCAAGATACCTAATTAGCTGACTAGCTCATACATGACAGATTTACATTTTTTATTTTTTTAAGTTAACCTAAAACTTTTTCTATACAAAAAAGAGACAACAATAGACAACAGACAACAAAGTGCACGTGCAAATGTGCAAACAAAGAGCTACAGAGTGACAAACACAACAACGTAACACGTTATAGTACTTTTGTAGTAATGGGGTATGAGTTGAGGTAGTGGAAGGAGAAACAGTAGTGTGGCGTGGGCGGGGCGGCGGCTGACGACCAGCATGCCTTGCGGGGATGTCGGTGTGTGTTCACCATGTTGGGGAAAGGTGTTCTGGTTAGTGGCTTAGGCCCTGTTGTGTGTGAGGAGGGTGTGTGACGTGTGACATGTGCTACAGTTCAAGCTAGTGCTGAATTGGATGTAGGCTCCTGAGTGAAGGTGCTGCTCATGCCATACCTGCTGTGTGCTAAATAAAGTACTCCCAGCCATTGCATTGGGCAGCAAATAAGCTCACTCGTCTCTCCACCATCCTTTCCGGCGTAAAAACGCTACAGTATACATTTAACACCATTTGTGTGGTGTACAGTATATGTCTTCAATAGAGGGGAGAGGGACCCCGATGATGTTCTCAGCTGTCCTCACTGTCTGCTGTAGGGTCTTGTGGTTCGATAAAGCACAATTCCCAAACCAGACAGAGATGCAGCTGCTCAAGATGTTCTCGATTGTCCCTCTATAGAAGGTGGTGAGGATTGATGTTTATAGCTGTGTGTCGCTACACAATCATGAGTCGGCAGTGTGGACAACAGGGGATTGAGCTGGGGGGCCCCAGTGCTTATTGTGGTGGTGCTGGAGGTGCAGTTCTCGATCCGCACTGACTGGGGCCGTTCGGTCAGAAAGTCCAGGATCCAGTTACACAGGTTGGTGTTCAGGCCCAACAGGCTCAGCTTCCCAATCAGGTGTTGGCGGATGATTGTTTTGAATGCTAATCTGAAATCTATGTACAGCATTCTAACATATTTGTCCTTCTTGTCAAGGTGTGTCAGTGCAAAGTGCAGTGTGGTGGAGATTGCGTTGTCTATCGAACGATACGCAATCTGCAGTGGGTCCAGTGAGGGGGGCAGCGGGGTCTTGATGTGTCTCATGACGAGCCACTTGAAGCACTTCATGATGATGGGTGTGAGTGCAACAGGGTGGTAGTCGTTGAGACAGGACACAGAAGGTTTCTTCAGCATGGGGACGATGGTGGTAGACTTAAAGCATGTCGGAACGACAGCGCTGCTCAGAGAGATGTTGAAAATGTCTACCAGCTGTTCTGCACATGCCAGCTTTATGTGGGTTGACTCTGTGTAGAGTTTACCTCGCATCAGCCGTTGTGAGACACAGCACCTGGTCATTCGGAGGAGGGGTGGTCTTTCTTGCAGTCACATCGTTCTGCATGTTGAACCGTGCATAGAAGCTGTTCAGCGCATCTGGAAGGGAGCCGTCACTATCACAGGCAGGTGATGATGTCCTGTAGTGGTGCTGGCTTGTATGTTGTGGATTCTCTGGGTGTGTGCATGCTTTGCATCTCTGATGGCCCAGTACAGTTTGGCCCTTGCTGTTCTTAGGGCCACCTTGTCCCCCGCTCTGAAGGCAGAGGTTTAGGTCCTCAGAGGTGCATGCACCTCCGCACGGTTTCTGGTTTGGTCGTGAGATGATGCTCTTGGAGACACTGATGTCATCGGTGCACTTGTTGATGTAGCTGGTCACTGATGACGTGTACTTCTCCAAGGCGGTGAAGTCGCCATAAGTCGACACATGTTTCAGTCAGTGTTCTCAAAATAGTCCTGAAGAGCTGATGTGGCTCCTGCTGGCCAGGTTTTCACCTGCTTCAGAACCTGTTTTGAAAGTCTGACGAGTGGTCTGTATGCTGGAATTAGCACAACAGAGTTGTAGTAGCCAAGGTGGGGGTGGGGCTCTGCCCGATATGCGCCGGGGATGTTTGTGCAGCAGTTCTAAAACTAGTTCTAGATCTGGAAGAGGTTTATGAGGATAGTGAGAGAATATTTACCTTGTTTGTCTTTAGATGAAAGGTAAACATCTGACTTGCAGGCATAGTTTAGCTTGAACAAGCTTGGGTTTTATCATTTCATGGCGGGCAGGAGAGTTTATTAACAGACTTAAAAAAAAAAAATTCTTTTAACATCATGAGCATATTCATACAGCCACATCAAATCACAGTTTTTACATCAGATGCCCTCCCATTTTTCTGTCAGACTCCCATGTATGACCACTAAGAGGTGAAGTAAATAACCCTGATTACCAACTATACACTAGCTAATACTGTAGGTGACAGGATCATAGGCACCCAAGGCTCACCCATGCCTGCAAGGACTAAAGGCTAGCCTGTCCAGTTCAATCCCACAGAAAAGCCAATACAGCATAAATTTTCAGAAAAAAATGACAACTATAGAAAGTTATCAGAACACTTAGGGGATCACAGCCACCTATGCAGACGAAGAATTCAAGGTTGTTGGCCTTTAAACTCCCTACAGTAAATCTCAATCTAACTGAGCGTCCATGGAATGACAAACAAGTCTGATCCATGGAGGCCCCACCCCACATCCTACAGCACCAATAGATCCATCACTAATGTCCTGGTGCCAGACACAACACCACCCTCCAGTGGTTTTGTGGAGTCCTACCCTAAAGGGACAGAGCTGCCCCAAACAGCATGAAGATTGGTGTACTGTATATACACTGTATATAATGTACTTCAGTTTACTTTTGGAAGTAAATATTTGTGTCAATATTCAAAAAAGTAGCATGTTTCTTAAGTGCACAGAAACAAAAGAAACCCAGAAGCATGCAATATTTAAACTGCATGGGATTGGATATGCTATTTTTTATGTATAAATAAGCAAGATGAAGTTAAAAAAAAGTTGCTGTTCAGAATTTGCTTCATGCCAAAATATATTATAATCACTCTGTTGAAAAAACTATGCATAAAATAATGCAACCACGGGGGGGCGCAATCCAGTGTCTTCTTGTGCCAGTCCCAAGTCTGGATAAATGCAGAGGGTTGTGTCAGGAAGGGCATCCGACGTAAAACATTTGCCAAATCAATGATGCGAATCAAGAATATAATTCCCATACCGGATCGGTCGTGGCCCGGGTTAACAACGACCGCCACTGGTGCTGTTGACCTACAGGGTGCTGGTGGAAATTGGGCTACTGTTGGTCGAAGAAGGAGAGGAGGAAGGCGTGTTCGTAAGCAGAGAGAGAAGAGGAAAGGCAGGAGTTTAGGAGTGATAGTAGGGACTTTGAATGTTGGGACCATGACAGGGAAGGGAAGAGAGTTAGTTGATATGATGCAGAGAAGAAAGGTGGATATAATGTGTGTACAGGAGACCAGGTGGAAAGGTAGCAAGGCTAGAAGCTTAGGATCAGGGTTCAAATTGTTTTACCATGGTGTGGATAGGAAAAGAAATGGAGTAGGAGTTATCCTAAAAGAGGAGTTTGTAAGGAATGTTCTAGAGGTGAAGAGAGTATCAGATAGGGTGATGAGTCTGAAGCTGGAAATTGAAGGGATAATGTTCAATGTTGTTAGTGGTTATGCCCCACAGGTAGGATGTGAGTTAAAGGAGAAGGAGAAATTCTGGAGTGAGTTAGATGAAGTGATGCAGAGCATCCCCAGAGGTGAAAGAGTGGTGATTGGTGCAGACTTCAATGGACATGTTGGGGAAGGGAACAGAGGTGATAAAAATGTGATGGGCAGGTTTGGCCATCAGGACAGGAATGTAGAAGGACAGATGGTGGTGGACTTTGCAAAAAGGATGGAAATAACAGTGGTAAATACTTTCTTCCAGAAGAAGCAGGAACATAGGGTGACATATAAGAGTGGAGGCAGAAGCACTCAGGTCGACTACATCTTGTGTCGACGTTGTAACCTGAAAGAGATCAGTGACTGCAAAGTGTTGGTAGGGGAGAGTGTAGCCAGACAACACAGAATGGTCGTGTGTAAAATAACCCTGGTGGTGAGAAAGCCGAAGAGGACAAAGGCAGAGCAGAGGACAAAGTGGTGGAAGCTGAGAAAGGAAGAATGTTGTGAAGTCTTTAGGGAGGAGTTGAGACAGGCTATGGGTGGTCAGGAGTTTTTAGTTGACTGGACAACTACAGCCAATGTGATCAGGGAGACAGGTAGGAGGGTACTTGGTGTATCATCAGGTAAGGGGAAAGTGGACAAGGAGACTTGGTGGTGGAATGAGGAAGTCCAGGAGTGTATACAGGGAAAGAGGCTAGCTAAGAAAAAGTGGGACACTGAGAGGACTGAGTAGACAGGAGTATAGGGAGATGCAGAGTAAGGTGAAGGTAGAGGTGGCAAAGGCCAAACAAAGAGCATATGAGGACTTGTATGCTAGGCTAGACAGTAAGGAGGGAGAGGGGGATCTGTACAGGTTGGCAAGGCAGAGAGATAGAGATGGGAAGGATGTGCAGCAGGTTAGAGTGATTAAAGATAGAGATGGAAATGTACTGACAGATGCCAGGAGGGTGATGGGAAAATGGAAGGAGTACTTTAAGGAGTTGATGAATGAGGAAAACGAAAGAGAACAAAGAGTAGAAGAGGTGACTGTTGTGGAACAGGAAGTAGCAAATATTGGTAGAAGTGAGGTGAGAAGGGCGTTGAAGAGGATGAAGAGTGGAAAGGCTGTTGGTCCTGATGACATACCTGTGGAGGTATGGAAGTGCTTAGGAGAGGTGGCAGTAGAGTTTTTGACAAGTTTGTTTAACAAGATCTTGGAGAGTGAGAGGATTCCAGAGGAATGGAGGAGAAGTGTATTGGTGCCAATTTTTAAGAACAAGGGAGATGTGCAAAGCTGTGGCAATTATAGAGGTATAAAGCTAATGAGCCAGACAATGAAGCTGTAGGAAAGAGTAGTGGAAGCTAGGTTAAGGGCAGAGGTGAGCATTTGTGAGCAGCAATATGGTTTTATGCCTAGAAAGAGTACATCAGATGCAGTATTTGCTTTGAGGATGCTGGCGGAGAAGTACAGAGAAGGTAACAGGGAGTTGCATTGTGTCTTTTTAGATTTAGAGAAAGCGTATGACAGGGTGCCAAGAGAGGAGCTGTGGTATTGTATGAGGAAGTCTGGAGTGGCAGAAAAGTATGTTAGAGTGGTGCAGGACATGTATGAGAGCTGTAAGACAGTGGTAAGATGTGCTGTAGGTGTGACAGAAGAGTTTAAGGTGGAGGTGGGTCTGCATCAAGGATCGGCTCTAAGCCCCTTTTTGTTTGCTCTGGTGATGGACAGGATGACAGATGAGGTAAGACAGGAGTCCCCATGGACTATGATGTTTGCAGATGACATTGTGCTCTGTAGCGAGAGCAAGGAACAGGTGGAGGAAAATTTGGAGAGGTGGAGGTATGCTCTGGAAAGCAGAGGAATGAAGGTTAGCCGCAGCAAGACAGAAAACATGTGTGTAAATGAGAGGGACCCAGGAGGATCGGTGAGGCTACAGGGAGCAGAGGTAAAGAAGGTGCAGAATTTTAAGTACTTGGGGTCAACGGTCCAGAGCAACGGAGAGTGTGGAAAGGAGGTGAAGAGGCGGGTACAGGCAGGTTGGAATGGGTGGAGAAAAGTGTCAGGTGTGTTGTGCGATAAAAGAGTATCAGCGAGAATGAAAGGAAAGGTGTACAGGACAGTGGTGAGACCAGCAATGCTCTACGGCTTAGAGACAGTGGCGCTGAAGAAAAGACAGGAGGCAGAGTTGGAGGTAGCAGAGCTGAAGATGTTGAGGTTCTCTTTGGGAGTGACAAGGATGGATAGGATTAAGAATGAGTTTATCAGAGGGACAACCCACGTTAGATGTTTTGGAGATAAAGTCAGAGAGGCCAGATTGAGGTGGTTTGGGCATGTTCAGAGGAGAGATTGTGAATATATCGGCAGAAGGATGCTGAGGTTGGAACTGCCAGGCAGGAGGTCTAGAGGAAGACCAAAGAGGAGATTTATGGATGCAGTGAGAGAGGACATGAAGTTAGTTGGTGTGAGAGAAGAGGATGCAGAGGATAGGGTTAGATGGAGGCAGATGATTCGCTGTGGCGACCCCTGAAAGGGAACAGCCGAAAGACAAAGAAGACTCTGTTGAAAAAACATATGATGTACTGTACTATCCCAGGTGGGAACATGTTCTACTGAGACATAAAAGTCCATTTTAAAGTCTGACAGAGGATTCAAGTCAATGCTGCAGTCTTGCTTTTCAGTGATTCTTCAAGAGAAGGCCGCAGTTTGTCCCATGTCTTACCCATACAAAGACAACAGAACACACCTACAAACATAGTGTTTCAAGACAAGTTCACCCTTTAAAGAACTTTCTTGTGAAATAATACCATATTGGGGTAAATTATAATACCATGCAATGCAATTTTCCCAAACCTAAAGAAAACAACCACATGCAACCTGTAATTATTTGTTTGTTAATGTGTTCATCAAGTCTAGTATGGCACAAGGCAACCATTATCCAAAGTTTAAAACTACTACATTATATCAAGCACAAAATAGAAAGCCCCATAATATAATAGGAAAATCATCATTGTATTAACAATAATGTCATACATAAGTGGGAGAGAATTTTTTCCTCCACCTGTGCTTTGGGGGATTTGTGTTGCGTCACATAGAAAGTGAGTTTGAGGGTGTTTTCTTGAAAGTGAAACAGAAAAACACTGAGATCAAATTTTTGTTCCAGTAAGTAACAGTGAGCACATGCCAAAGTGCCTCCAGGTTTTACAAGACAACATTCTTTGTTTGCCTCAGATTTACTGTTTGAATAATGTTGGCTAAAATCATCTACTACCTGTCTGAGGAAATATATATATATATATAAAAAAACTTTACAAAAATGATTTACAGTCTGGTTATAGTGTCGGTGCAGAATAGAAGCCTTTTTGTATTCTTAGCCTTTTAAGTAAACCTAGGGAAAAAGGGGGATTTGTTTTAAAGAAACAAAATGGTTAAAAATCTGACAAATATGTTTATTTAGTTAAGACAATCAAACCAGCAACATTAAAACTAATTAGTTTTTCTATTCCCTTGTGCTGCTGAAGCAACTCTGGCCCCTCTGGCCGCTGGTGTGCTGTAGTGTCCACTACTGGGAAATTAGCAGCGTATCCTTTGGGTGGTTTGTGTCGCGTGGTGGGTCCTCCATTTTTGTCAGGTGCATCCCATGGATATTCATTCTAACTGGTATCTGGGGAATTAGGAAGACAGATTAACAACATTGGACTCTTTGTTAAGCTCTGCTATGCCCAGCACTGTAATGCACTGGGTGTTCTAATACCTTCCTGTCATGGTCAGCATTGACATTTTTCAGCGGTTCATGCTGCATTGACTTTTCTGTGGGATTGGACCAGATGGGCTGTTAAAGTCTTCATTTTGTGAGTGGGAAACTATAGCTAAGAATGACTGATTTTCCTACACTTAGCATTACATTGAGTTATTTGTAATACTCAGACCTCTGAGGTAAATTTTTGATGAAGGGTTATTTTTAATGCATGGCTATGAATGAATGTTGTGACCATTATAAACAAATTGTGAATTAAAATTAGTGGACATCTGACCATGACGGTTTAATGGAGCATTTCCACAAATTGTTATACAAATCACACAATTATATAGAATGTCTTTTAATGTTATACAAATCACAATTTCCATTTACTATAAACTATTTCCTAAGAGGCCCAAACATGTTCCAGCATGACACTGCCCCTGTACACAAAGTGAGCTACATGACGATATACTTTGCCACTGGCTGCTCTCCAGGCCTCCTCTCCTAACATTGTCTTGACTAATCCTTTCGTGACAAAGCGGGCAAATTCCCACAGGCTTAAATACAAAATTTCATGGACACCCTTTCCAAAAGAGGATAGGCTACAATTACAGCAAATGGAAACTGAATCTGGAATGAGATGGTCCAAAAAGCATGTTTGGGTGTGACAGTAAGGTGTGTGAAAACATTTGGCAATTTAGTGTATGCTGTGGGGAAGTCCTATTTAATAAAAGTGGTTAAGGAAAAGAATTACCCCCTTTAAAGTAATCACATGTTCTTACTTTCTTTTCTTATCTGAAAGAAAGACAGACACAATTTTTGTTTTATCTAGGATCACCCTCTTGACTTGTAAACTAAATCAAGTGAAGCTAATCACCTTCTCAATGGCACACAAAGACATTTGACTTTCAACTGCAAATCCAATACAGTTCACCATCCAAATAACACTATTCCTTAAGTATGGAGGTGGTATTATGGGGGTGTTCCTCTGCACTGGAGTACTTCTTAGTATAGAAAAAAAAAATGGATGGGGCAAAATACTGTCAAATTCTTGAGGAAAATCTGTTGCAGTCTGCCAGTTCTAAACATGACAATGACCCTAAGCACACAGCAAAACTGACCACACACTTGTTGAATGAGAACATTTTTTGAATGTCCTTGCATGACCTAATCAGAGCCCAGACTGAGTTTACAAGTCATTTTTAAGCGGGTGATCCTTTTCCAAATCATTGATTCAGATTTTTTTTTCTTCAATTTTTTTCTCACATGTTGGTGTCTTTGACTTGGATGTTATATATCTTACTATGTAATTATTTTACCGGGTGATTATTTTTTAATACACTGTATTCTTTGGCAATAACATATAGCGAAGTCAATTTTTTTAACAGTTTAGATGTTTAGAAACTTAACATGTGGCAACATCATTATAAAATAATCACCATATTATCTAAATAGATATTTATCAAGTAAGAAGTGCAAATAGCAAACAAGTTATAGTAAAATCATTGCTTTTGTGAATTGTCCACATGGAAAAACTAAAAAACTTTAGGTTTTGTAGTTGAATAAAATAAAGTCAGAGAGGTCTTTGCCCCCTTTTTTTTATATGGAAGGAAAGAATAATTGCAGAGTGATTTTGAAATTAAAACCGATCCTCCTATTACTGTACTTGTGTTACCATACCAATATAGCAATCCACTACAGTATACCTCATACATGCAAACACATACTGTAGACTGCCAAGTAGGCATACAATAGGTTCATATCATCCAGGATAAGGAGCTTAGCTCACTCCTGTTAATTAACATAAATAAACTCCTATGGACTTTAATAAACTTTAAAAAAGAAGGTCTAAAAAATTACACTTACTGTAGATAAGAAAGTTTATGATGAAAAGGTGGACACTGCCATGAATTTCATAATAAGAATAATTAAGAATTAAAAAATGTTATTTGTGTAGCTGCTACTTGTGTGTAGGCACTTGGTGCTTAAAATGTATTTAGTTTGGTCTCTCCCTTGTGTTTGCAGTAAGCCTAGTTTTACTGGTTTGTTATCTGTGTCAGCCATGTCTGGGTAAATACAGGGCAAATCCTTAGCATAGAATCTGGATGGTACACTTCTGGTTTACTCATTAGCTGTTTTACAGACATCACTGAACTCAGGAAGTTCCCAGGTTTGCCATTGTTATTGCAGTTTCCTCTGCACATTGCTGAATATTGTATACTCGAAGCAACATGTCAACAGACAAGACCTTTTCCTTTTCCGGCTTCTGGTTTACCCTTTTAACTTGAAGCCAATTTGAATATTTTGTTTCAATAGACTTAGCCGAATCTAAGATGCTACCTATTATGGAACTTGAACATGAGGGAGATGGTTTCACGTGTTCCCCTTAACCTAATATTTAATAGATGTGAAACATGTCCCAATTACTGTCCATACGGCCGATTTGCAGGACAATTTGCTGCAATGTCAGAAGACACTTTTGGCCATTAGATTGTGAAAGTTTACCAAATTTATAACACACATTATTCATGACATATTTTTTGTCATTAATTTGGCACTTCTTACATGTTCCATAGCCATAATTGTAGGTTTTCAGTAATGTAAATAACATTTAGGCATTTGGCAGACGCTCTTATCCAGAGCGACTTACATTTTTATCTCATTATACATCTGAGCAGTTGAGGATTAAGGGCCTTGCTCAAGGGCCCAACAGTGGCAACTTGGTGGTTGTGGGATTTGAACCTGGGATCCTCCGAACCGTAGTCCAATGCCTTAACCACTGAGCTACCCCTGACCCCTGACAATAACCTTGGTTAATGTGTCATAATATGCGTTGGTTTCTCAAATAGTATTTGACCTGGGCTTTCATACACTACTATTTTACAACCATTGTTGTAAGCAAAAACCTATTAGGAACGGGTAATCCCATCATTTATATCACTTTATATTGTACAGGGTCATGGGCAGCCTGGAGCCTATCCCAGGAGGCTTAGGGTGCGAGGCGGGGTACACCCTGTACGGGGTGCCAATCCATTGCAGGAGCAAGTTAAAGAAAAACACATGCCATATGGATCAAAGGAATCAGAGAAGAATGGGGGGAATTATGGAAGAAAAAAAACAGGCCACAGTCAGGCAAAAGAGAGATCAAATTAGCAAGTTCCTTCTGTTTAGTGTCTGTTTAGTGGTAGCACTGTGATAGTATTGTGTTGATGTTCTGGACCAAACAACCGTCCTCCTCCTCTTATATTGCTAATGTAACTCTGTTTTGTGGGTTTCTCTTCTTTTAAAACATTAGGGTGATTCAGCATTTTCTCCCAAAGGGAAGCTACTCAGAAGCTTGTCAGTCTAAGCCCTAAGCTTGTTCCTGGCAGCTCTTCAGAGGAAGGGGTTGCACCATTTGAACCCTATTACTTTTCCAGAATGCAGTTACATACAATAGTTTGTTTTCAATCTGCCCATGTTCTCCCAAATCAGTCCACTGCTGTGTTTCCTCAACTGCTGCCCCTGATCTAATTTACAGTATTGTTCAAAGGTATTGTACCATCCCACAATTTTTTATATTTTGTTCCTAAAGACCCAGAATTTTTAACGCAGTCTTGCAAAATAGTTCTCCAGGCTCCAATGACTTTTTGGCTCTTAGCTTTGGTAAGCTTTTGGTTCTTATTTTCAGTTTATTCCCTGTAACTGACCAGTTTCAGAAGGTGCTGGTCAATGTTCTGACATTCTTTAGCTACTCATACAATTCATAGCCATTGTTGTTTTAAATTTAAGGATAGAGCTGTCATTTTCTTTGATGATTTAAAATTGAACAGAAATAAAGTTTTGGTGTTAATAATATAGCTAGTGTTGTCAGAGATTTAAGGAAGTGCCACAAACTCCATTTAATAAATTAGAATTTTCAAAAATGTAAAAACAGAAAAGTGCAAGTCCTAGCTAAAGTGATAAGGAGCAAGTGATAGAGAGTTCAGGAGCGGGGTGTAACTGGCTGCATCTGCAATTAATCTCCCACATGCCTGAACTACTACACAGTGGAGTAGTGGAAAGGGAAGAGGAGTGGAAAATCCTTTGTTATGGAGTCACTGGATAAACAATACTCCATTCTTAAGTACTACTTCTGTGCTTGCAGTTCATTGCTCTTAAAATGGTGTTTTAAAGTCAGTGTCTGCAAGAACATGCAAACATGAATGCCAATGAGCTTACATAGCATCTTTTGAGTACAGTAACTGTAAGCTTACAAGATCCACTGTAAAAACTCCAACTAGATAAATTTGAATTTAATTAATATTGTATTGTTGGCCCAACATCTTACAGTAGTATTTGTTGAGACAACAGATAACATTGTGTACTTGAACGCTTTGAAGACACAGACTGAATAAACATAAAAATATCAAGTTGAGATTTACCTTCCCTGAGAAGCAATCACATGGCATATAAGACCCCCGCCCCCTTCCTCGACGTTATCAAACTGCACTGGGGAGGTAAGTATGGCCATTTTTATTTGAGGGTAAGTATTTTTTTATATATAGAAAATATGTTTCAGTTAGCCTACAGGTTATTTTAGACAGTTAACATTATATATGTGAGGGTGGTAACTTATCGTTATACTGAGGCTCTGACATTATTGAGCTGAGCTTAGCTAATGTTAGGCTTCATGTTACCCCACTGTACAGCAGTTAGGGATCTAAACTTATAAACATATCTACCTTTTTTGCCCACCTTTGCTCTGACTTTTTCCCAGCGAAAGCGTCCCGCTCCACCCAGCACATACAGCCATCTCACTCACTTTCACAAATCGTCTATACCGCTTTATCCTGTATTCAGGGTCATGGGGGCCCTGGAGCCTATTCCAGGAGACTTAGGCACCGAGATCTATCAAACCCTTTTCAATATGAAACAATATGTAGCTTTAACACATCATTAGAATTCCAGAAACAGACTGTTACACTCTATGGTGGTATAGACTTATTAATATCTTTCATTTTTATAAAAACTACGTGAAGTTTGTCTTTACAAAACTTCGCTTGTTTTCTTGTTTCCCAAAGCTCTGATGTGGAGGATTGATGATGGATGGCCTTTTGGAGCTGCTGGAGAGACGTGAACAAGCTGTTGAAGTCGCTGTGGTGTTGAAAGGGACTGTAGTCCTTGAGGGCCTGGGTGACTATGTAGCAGTTTTAGAAGTGATGTTTAGTCAGGTCTGTGCTCTATATACTGAATTCCAAGAGGACTGGACGGACACTTATGACGCCATTCAAATGTTTTTTATTGAACTTGGAGAGACACGCTCCTCACAGATTCACATGTTGAGAAACAAACTATTGTTGCCATAGACCCTATTTTGTCTGACACATTGAGAAAAAGAAAAAAACTACTGAAAAACTTGCTAGTTTTAAAAAAATGGTGATGATATTGTAATATAAAAGAATCAGGATACCAGCATTGGGTGTTGTCCAGCTATTTTACTGACTTTTTAACAGAACATAGCCTGGTTTAAAGGTTTTAAGTAATGTTTATGTGTTTTAATTATTGAGATGTTGTTAGGCCAACTACATCACTACATTAATGGGAAACAACTTACTTTTTTGAGTAGATGAAAAGTTTGGCTAAGTCAACCCTAGATAAATATAATTAATTGAGCCAAAAACTAATATACTTGAGCTGACTTAAATATTTTAATTACCTAAGAGTCAACCTAAGATTTTGAACTGAGTACACATTGTTTCTGCTAAAAATTAGTATGAAATATTTTGTTTTGGGCAGCTTTAAAAGTTCAATAAACTTAAAAAAGCTGTGCAACTTGTTACTGAACATTTTTTTTTTACGTTGAAGCTCCTTATTTTATTTTTTACATAGGTTTTTAGCATTAATTTTTTAAACTAAACAGACATTTACAAAACCCAAACACCTCCTCCCCCCATTTCCCAGTTTCCTAAACAATTAAGTATTCTTTTTGAACATTTTGAATTGGTTATTTCTAGTGGTTGTACAGATATTTAAGGTGTTCAAAAATCTCAGCAATGCTGTTTTGCCTCGTTCTGTCATACCATTACAACACATGGTAACATACTGTAATTCTGGATTCCTACGCAATCCAGGGATCTTGATTCAAGTGCGGAAGTCTTTAGTGCATAAGGATCTAATAAGCAAACAGAAAGGAAAAAATAGAACAATTAAAAGGATTAGAGCAAGGCAGGGCAATTCAACATGGAAACCATAACGACGCATGATGCAAATAGAACCACCTATGTTAATTACTGACAATGAGAACAAAAAACAGCAATATGTGGTAACGTTGTGAAAAAAAAATCCATAAATCCACCAGAGCTAACGCACAAGCATTGGGCATAGCCAGTATATAGCATCTTATACTGGCTATATATATGTGATAAAAAGAAGAAAACCAATAGTGTACTAACAGGTCAGGCATAGAAATTTAGTTCCCAAATTAGGTCTACCTGAGTTACAAACAGTAACATTTTTACAAATGAATCTTATGAATATCAAAAAGATTTTGTATGCAAATATTGTAAATATTACTGAAGTCACAGTCACATTCAAACAGGTAACATTTTATGGAATAGGATACATGTCTTTTTCCTAAGCTGTCCTGTTGGCCTAGAGCAGAAGAGGTGGAATCTATCCACCTCTGTTTAACAGTGTTGTCTATGACCATTACTTAGTACTAGCACAACCTGATTTTCATATAACAGCTACATTATTGAGCAATACACTAGCATTATGATGTAAATGGATTTATCAGACACTTTTAATCAGTATAAACACATTCTTTTTACTGCTCTAACTCTGTTAAAAGATTAGTCATGACAACATGACTTCTGTGTGTAGGATATAAAGATAAAATGGTAAGCATAGCTAAGGATATTTGGGTGGTAAAACATCATACACACCTGCAACAATTAAATTATAACGTTTATACCTAGGCTAGATAAAAAAGCAATACATGCAAATTGTAAATTCTATAAATTTACAGACTGTAAATTCTTATGTCACTGAGTATCTGTTTTCATATGGCCCATTGTGTAATGTGACACTACAGACAAATTCAATGATGAACACAGACTTACAGGTTTTTGTTAAGAAGAGTTAACATCACTGTGCATGAAACTGCATTACACCAGGTTAAAACACCTGTAGTTTATTCGATTCATTTAAACATAGATTATTTCTTGCCTCAAAACAATATTGGAATCTGTTTTATTACAGTGTGGGAGTGATATCTTTGCCTGCAGTAAAGGTTATTAAAATGGCACACTTTCACTGGTTGATCTCTAAAGGCTGGATTCTTAACATTTCTAGGTTATTCTTATCTGGTTCTGCTCTAATATAGCGTGCATAAAGATCTGTCTAAAAAAAGACATTTATTACTTTCAATATTAACTCAGAAGCCTTTGCTTAGGATCAAACAGGAGAACAATGATGCTGATACTGTACCCATTAAGCTATAGTGCAGGACATCTCCTTTTGTATGCCGAATAGTATAAATATTTAACAAAAAATAAATATAAAGGTAGAATCCAGTGGGTACCATCTGGCACAGAAATCTACAGGATTTGCAGGGTGTGGATGAAAAAAAACATGCGGCCTGGATGAAACCATTTGCTCTCCCAGGATACAGATAAGATAAGAATACACATCAATGCAAATACATTTTACAATCTCATAGCACTGTTCACTATTATTTTAGCACTTCAAAAGAGCACTTAAACTATCATTTTTTGACAACATGGGTGGAATATACAGGGTTCCAAGGTAAACACGAACAGTTCTACATGTCCAAATTGTAATACTAGTGATTTTAGACATAAACAAACATCAAACAAATGAAAAAAAAAGGTTTGCTTAAAATGGTATAATTGGATTAGACATTTTAAACTTTTAACACTAACCCTACAAACTGTCTATATCAGATAAGTCATATATGTTTTGCATTCTACTTCATCCTCTCCACTCTCAGCCCTTTCTGTCACACTACCAAACAACACTATTAATATCAATTCTGTAAACAAAGGATGGTTTGTTTCCTCCATATCAAAGGATGGTTTGTATTCCTCCATATCATATAATTGCACTGGATATTTTATTTGGCTTTTAACAGATAGGTGTAATTTAGATAACCATAACTCTACATAAACTAAAAATGTGCACAGTTTAGTTGCTATTTGCCAGTTCTTAGTAAAACAATCTATTTAGAGATCCTTAAGAAAGCATTTAATGCATGCATGTATTTTTCATAGGAACTAAGCATAGTTACTTGCTAAAAAAAGTGATCTGATGTGTGCAGGCTTTTGTTGAAAGCAGGAGAAGTTCATGAGAAAAGCCACACCTGTGTTTAAGAACTTTGATAAGAGTCTATGTGAATAACTCATAATAACTGAACCTTCTGCTGCCTTGGTCAATGAGCCATAGACCCACAGTGTTTTATTGCATTACTCAATAAACTGAAATAAACTGGGTCTTGAACCACTCCCAAATTATACTGTGTTATACAGGATATAAAATCCAAACTAATCAAAACCTGCTAAATCCTAATAAGGCTGTATTCAATGCATATATTCAAAGCCAGCTACCGGTACCACATGTTTGCATGGTACTGTACTTACCATTAATAGGAACATGAACTCATATTTGTAGCAATTAAAAAATTTATGGTACTTTTCAGTGATCTTAAGATGGTGTCAAAAGATAGATAAAAGAAAGAGACATGCAATAAACACAAGCAGAATGAGCAGAAATACTAAGCATGTGGGAGAACAGGTGGGTTTGAGACAGGATGAATGAGAAATGTGAGTGTTGTTTGATGGTGTTATTTGTTTTTTCTTATGTAAGCAGACTATGCACTTTGAACTTTTTACACTGTTGGCAGTAAATTAATTTACCCTCTCTGCATAAAGTTTTGCACTATTTCTCAAACTATTATAACATAAACTAAAATCCCAGCCTGATTAAATAATGTCAACATCACAACATCAATAAGCATGATTAGAAGGCTTTATCCTTATTTCACCTGTCAATATAGAACATTTAATTAACAGGCATTAAATATTTAGAGATTAATACAATTAAAAAATGAGTGTTTTCAAAGCTCCCCTCAAATCTGTCCACAATGGACACAATGCACTGTAACACCTTATTTACCCCACAGAATTGGCTTTTTTTTTTGTTGCCAAAACCACTCTCTATAAGTCGGACTTCTGTATGCATGAAACAGGCTTTATAGTTAAATTTAAAGAAAAGGGTAAAACATCGATCTTACCCTGTACCACTGAAGGAAGTGATGAACTTGAGCCACTATGTGCTCTGTTGAGAAATATTTTTTTTTTGTACTTTTTTACTTATGTGAAATGTACCCTACATTACAGAATGACTCATAGACACCTTTTATCCATAGAACAGAACAGGTTCCAAGGTTCTGAGCATTTTCTATTGATAAGCAGGATTCTGTAGGAGGCTTGACTACATGCTTCTAAAAGTGTTTCAGTGGTTACAGTAAGCATGTTTTTTGTTTGTTTGTTTTCTCTCGCTCTCTCTCGCTCTGTGGGTATAAATTTCTAAGCATTCTAGAGTATTAGAAATCTAAAAAAGACTTTTCACTATTTTTGGTTGCAGTTGGTGGCAACAAGAGGACGTTTGCATAATATAAATTTTCTTTTAGAAATAATAAAGGATACTACAACACCTTCTACATGTCCTAAATACTAGTGCTTGGCTTGGCTAATAGATTAAACAGTGGCTGTAATCTCTACTGGAGTGCTGTGGTCCTGAAGTCAAAGGTAATAATAATAATAATAATAATAATAATAATAATAATAATAATAATAATAATGATGCTTTTTTTCAATTGATTTAGACAAAGTTATCCAAACTAGTGGAATGAAAACATGACTGGTATCTGTGGGAAGTACCTGCAGAAATGTTAACATAAGATAGCCATCAGAGATATTTCACAATTCTGAATAAGATTTTCCATGGACTTCAAATGTGATCATTATCTTGGGCTCCAGTATTCCTTTGGCCACAGGCAATTGCCTATCCTGCATAACCAGTAGCTATTTTTTATTACTTCTGATGGTCATACAGAAGCAAAATCAAAATCAAAATAGAGTAAGAGATGTATCCCGACAAGTAAATCTTCTTTTTTTCCTTGGAAAGTCCGAAATAAAAGAACTGTCAGTTACTCAGCTATTAGGTGCATTTCTATACAGTGCTCTAATTGAAAGAGTAGAGATTTAAAGGTAATAACTGCAAAGCATGCCATCAGTGGGAGAGGCTGCTTACAACCAGACATTTGGCAAACAATCACTACTGGATCTAGTCTAATAAGTGGCTTAATACATCTGCATGTATTTTGATGTGACAAAAACTGTATTTTCTTTGGCTCCTAGTGTGGTGACTTTCACCATACAGTACATTCTGCTTAGCCTCTGTTCACAGACTTGCATAACCATCCGTCAGACCATTTTCCATTACTTATCATGCACAGGGTCATGAGGACCCTGGGGCCTATTCCAAGAAGCTCAGAGCACAAGGCATAAATGGGGTGCCCTTAATGAATGGGGTGCCCTCCCACTGCAGAGTACAAGCACAACACATATTAACCTAAACCTAATGGGAAATTTGGAAGGCCTGCTAAGCTCCATATGTGGCAGGTTGTGGTACACTGGGTGTTCTGGTGCCTTTCTGTCATGGCCAGCACTGATTTTTATAGGGCTTTGATCCCTACAGACATAAATGAGCCTACGGGCACCCACGATCCTGTCACCAGTTTACTTGTATATAATTGACAAGCAAATCAATTCACCTGGTATTAATATTATGGCTGATTGATGTATATTAATTATTTATTTAGAAATTTGTATGTCCTGTTAGTCACATAGAGTTTTTAAAATCTAGTTGCAAAATCTGGAAACAAAAGCTGAAATTTTCCTCTATTATATTATTATGATAGACACATGATAGAGACAGATATTTCCCAAATAATTTGAAAACATCATTTTATAAATACGTGCTTCAAATTTAAAAGATAAAGCCTGGGTTGTGGGCTCATCATTCTCCACCCATCCACACTATTTATGGTATGTTTTCCAAGACCAGAAAGAAGCAGGTAGAACCAGATGTAAGTCACCTTTCTCTTGTGAAATCACTGACTGAGGAAGATAACTCTCACCCACATAGAGATAAGAGGACACACCCACAGTCATTATGTTACAATGGTATTCATCCTAGTGCAAATTAGAACATTTATGTAAATGTTTCTCCTTTTTGTTCCTTCGTTTTCTCTGTTTCTCTATAGATATAAAAAAAACAGGCATTTTGTAATAGGAAAACAATTAATAAAGTGGGAACTGCTCAAGCTTGATTGTTTTGTCTGAAACATGTTTTGGAATTCTTACCCTACAGCAATTTGCAAAAAAAATATTGATGAATAACAACCCACAATTTTTTTATTTTTTTTTTAATTGTTGCATAACAATAGCCCCTTTTCCCGAAGTTTACATAAATAAATAATTAAAAAAGAAGTCACCCAACCCCCGCCATCACTCCCCCCCCAAAAAAAACATGTCATGTTGCCATAAGGGCAGATTGTGAAGTCCTTTGTGTGTTTCTAATTTTCATGTGTTGGAAAGCACTGAAACCCCTCCACAAAATGCTTTGCAGTGTTCTTACAAAATGCACTTTTTATCCTTATAGCGGTAATAAGTTCTTTTAGCAAGCTAATTAATACATGCCTGGTGCCTTCCAGAAACACTCACACAACAGTGTAAGTTATTAAAAAAGTAATACATTTTAAATATTTTTACATTTTAATATATTTTAAGTAAAAGTTCTCAATAAAACACCATCTAATTGAGAAATCCACAACAAGCACTTCTCAGTAGCACTCCTGTCGTATAATCAGTAACAACTGTTTAAAATGCATGACTTAAACCTGTAAATAAAAAAATTAAAAAAGCCAGAAAATACAAGAAAACTCCCCAGGTCAGGGATCCAACCAGCTTAAAACAAAAACAAAAACAAAAAAACTTAGGGGAAAAAAGCAATACATTATTGTGATAATGACTTTGGCTCATGTGTGGTCATGCAGAAGAGACATTCTTTCATTGGAGTTTTGTCTCAAACAGGGGAGTGTTTCTGGGGTGGAGTCTTCATGTAGATAAACTCTCAGTGCAAAGCCCTTAAACCTCTGCTCTGGTCCTGTAGCTACCAGTGTGCATGTGCTAAGCCAGGGAGGGACACTTTGCAAGAAAACATTCTGTTCCATTTAGAACTGAAACGTTTTTCACACATAAACTGAGGTAAGTGCTACTTACTGAAACTGGTACATTTTTGTATTATTACTACAACACAGTGAAATCTTAAATGTTAACTCTTTTAGAATTGATTTCAGTCCAGCCTGACCTATATTAATACCGTACTGTGATAATTCAATACTGTTACTTCAACATTGTGCATTTCGCTGTGTACTACTACTACTACTAAGCTCAACTGTAAGGAAGTAGTTAAACAAGCATAGTGTAAATAAAGAACTCAGCATTTTTGTCAGTGTTCTGTGAAGTTTCCTGTTACTCCCTGCAAAAGAGAGGCATTTCAAACATCTAAACACAGATAAAGATAAAGAGAGGCTTAAATGAATAAGATGGATTGCAGGCACTGATCATAGTTCAACATAATTTCAGACCATATCATTCATTAAATCTTAAGGTTGAGACAAAAATATTCCATTATTATTAGTTTTGGTTGGTAGCCATCATGTAATGGGGGAGAGCTTCCTGACAGGTGGGATTTGGCTATGACCACTATGACTAAAACGGACAAAATCAGGAAGAAAAGGGAATTCCATAAAACAAAGAAGCAAAACAACAGCACTGCACTTCCCATATGACATTAGCTGTCATGCAGAAAGATGAATCATTTCCATTCAGTCAGGTGTTAAGCAATATTTTTACATCATCAGGAAAGAATGTTATTCATCACTAAGGTAGCTGTTAAATGTTTTGCCTTTTGATGGCAAGAGCATTGTTGAACTTCCACTGCATTTAGTTGTGTATTTCTAAAAAAGATCTTTTTCTATTTTTGCTCTTTTTGAGGGAAATAAATACATTATATTCTTATAGTCCCTACATACTGTAAAAAGTGGTACAGTACCCCCCACCCCCTGACAAAAAAAAAAAAAAAGTACCACCATAGTCTACTGGAACCAGCAGATCTCAGTATAAGCACAACAAAGGCAGGTTACAGAAATTCAATTCCATGAACTTCCCTTTTCATAATAATTCTGCAATTTAAGGAAACATTGTTTTATGTTGCTCTGGTCGAATTCTGGCAAACAGCAAACAAATAAGTTTTGTTTCTGTCTATATAATACAATTTGTACAAAGATGTCTTAAACCTTAATAGCTAAGTAAATGCATTGCTTTGATACAGACATAAGTCTAATCTAGTTTGCAGTCAACAAAATGACAGTTAAATTGACTCTCCTGTGCCACACTCTTAAAATTAAAACTTTTGCCAAAATCTTAGAATGTAATGTTCTCCTTGTTCACTTTTAGATGCCATTAAACTCTAAACTGTTGTACTGCTATTGGTGATTGCTGCATTGGAATCCCATTTGCTTTCATAACTGCCATAGTTATTTCATGGCTTGGATTCAATGCAGTTCTAGGAACATTCCTTAGAATTTCTTTTCCATATTGACATGATAGCATCATGCAGTTGCTACAGATTTGTTCCAAGAAAATGGCCCCATGCCATGACACCACCTCCACAAGCCTGAACAGCAGACACAGGAACGGATGAGATCTAACTTGAGTTACTGTTGTCTGTTGTGCTATCAGCACAAATCAGCCTGGCCATTTTCCTCTGACCTCAAAATAGCATTTTCGTAGAGAGAACGGCTACTTACTGAATATGTTCTCAGACCATTTTCTAAATCTTAGAGTTGGTTGTTAGTAAAAATTCCAATAGATCAACGTTTAAAGTCATTAAACTACCCTGCCCCCCCCCCAATTTTGATGATCAGTTCAGCAGATCATCTTGAGTTCCTGCATTGTGATTGGGTGATCACATATTTGCGTTAGGGTTTATTTTAACCGGTGTACCTAATTAAGTGCATGGTGAGTGTATTTCAGTGTATTTATTATTATTATTATTATTATTATTATTATTATTATCACAATTTACTGATCAATTTTAGTATTTAATATCAGTTCATCAGGATTTATTCTGTAGGTAAATAAATGTATTTTATCTATATTTTTTATATCTATTATTGAGTGAAACTTTAGTAAATTAAAACAGAATTTGTTGATCTGCTAACTGGTGATCGGAAATGCAACATTACAGGGAAAAGCTAATGGCTAGATTTGTTTTGTATCTGTTGAACTCAGTATTTTGTGTGATTCACTAAGGTGAACAAACTGGTAGAGGCAACTGTATGTTCTATTGGGATACACCCAATATCCTTCATAGTGACAAACATTTCGTAAATTAGTGTGTCAACGTCTGTATTCAGCTGCATGTCTCTTAATTTTTTGCAAAGGACATCAGTCTATGCCACTATAGACACTATGTCACTAAGATCATTGCTACCTCCAATAGAGCCATTAATCTTAGCCAAATACATTGTTAAACATCCCAAGCAGTTGTTTGATGACCAGATAATGAAGATAGATATTTTCCCAGATGTGTTATAGCTATGTATCAGCCTTCTGCCTGCAATCACTCTGATCATAAAAACTCTTTAAAGATGGTGACTTTTTAAGGATAGGCTAATTTTTAATTTGACATAATAATAATAATAATAATAATAATAATAATAATAATAATAATAATAATAGTCACTAAAAAAAATCTTGCATTCTTTCGTTCACTGCATTCACTGAATTGTGCTAAATGCTGTTGTACAACAAGTATTTGCTTTCTACCAAGTCTTTATTACTGTCAAGACTATAAAGGCATTTACTCTTTTTTAATTTGAATTGTCCTTCTGACAATGTCTGCTGTTAATGCAATGGAGAAATTTAAATGGGATGAGAAGGTTAAAATAGCAAAGATCCTTTATAGGCTTGCTAGATAAGGTCAAAGTCGAATGGCGATAAATATGCTACTAGTATAATGGCAATTGGAAATTAACCACTAATTAAAAAAAAAAAAAAAACCCTGGCAGTCTTATACGAATTCAAGCAGTGAGATCACCATAAAGATGGGTTGAATTATCAGGCTACTTGGTTTTCTTCAAAATGTAAATTGGTTTACAAATCCAAAGATAATGTTCATTTTGTTTAATACAAGCACTAAATAACTATCAGGTAATAATTTAACTGACCATTGCATGTTAAAATATTAGTGTTTAAATGACAAGAAAAAAAGTGACCACAATAACAAATGTGCATACGGCGTGAATAAAATAATCAATAGGATAACCCACTCTACATGTTTATTTATTTTCTTGAAAGTAAACATTCACAGCAGTTACTTTTTTTTAGTTAATTCTTCATTGGGTTAAAAAACTTAGCGATTTTAAAAGGAATTTTGCAGTTGCACTTTAATTACTGAAGTGATGTACTTTCCATATGTTAAAACATCACTGAAAACTTCTTTTTCATGTTTCATACATTATTTAATTTACAGGTTAAATTACAATTTATTTTATTCATTTACAGGTAATCAAACGATCTTCAAAATGTCAAAGAGACAAGAAGCTGTGTTCAGAGGCATCAAAAAGCAAGTATCAGCTCAGAACTTGCTAGAATCTAAAATCATTGATAAAACCATTTTTGAAGATCTAAGTACTGGTAAAGTCACAGTAGATCAAGTAAGCAATATGGATTCAGTACGCAAGTACTTGCAGGGCACCGACTGTATTGCAGGAGTGTTTGTGCAGTCCACCAAACAGACCATGCGCATCCATGAAGCAAAATGCAAAGGACTTCTGACGCCTGGAACATCACTGGTTTTATTGGAGGCTCAAGCTGCTACCGGATTTATAGTCGATCCCTTGCAGAACAAAAAACTATCTGTAGAAGAAGCTGTGGATCAGGGAGTTGTGGGGCCTGAATGGAAAAACAAGCTACTTTCTGCAGAGAAGGCAGTCACTGGCTACACTGACCCACACACTGGAAACACCATCTCATTGTTCCAGGCCTTAAAGAAAGATCTCATTGTCAAAGATCATGGTATCCGTCTTTTGGAAGCACAGATTGCCACTGGAGGCATCATTGATCCAGTGTACAGCCACCGTGTGCCTGTAGAGGTGGCTTACCAGAGAGGATATTTTGATGAAGAAATGAACCAGATTCTAGATGACCCAAGCGATGACACCAAGGGTTTCTTTGACCCCAACACACAGGAAAACCTCACCTACTTGCAACTACTTGACAGGTGTATGAAAGACCCACACACTGGGCTAAGGCTCCTTGTCATTGCGAAAAAAGGAGAGTTTTACTTTTACATTGATGAACGTACAAAGAAAATCCTCCAGTCCACAACGACAAACAAGGCATGGGGAAAATTCCAAGGAAAGGAGGTTTCCCTCTGGGATCTCATCCACTCCGAGTACATTGAAGAGGAAAAGAAACGAGATCTGATTCAGCAATTCAAATCTGGCACAATAACAATTAAAAATTTCCTGGAGCAGGTACTAACAATTATACGACAGAAAACATCCAGCACGACTGTTACGACTACCACCACTACAATTGAAAAAAAAAAATCTTTTTTTCGTGGAATCAAAAAGCAAGTAACAGCTCAGAACTTGCTGGAATCTAGAATCATTGATAAAACCATTTTTGAAGATCTTAATACTGGTAAAGTCACAGTGGATCAAGTAAGCAACATGGATTCAGTACGCAAGTATTTGCAGGGCACCGACTGTATTGCAGGAGTGTTTGTGCAGTCCACCAAACAGACCATGAGCATCCATGAAGCCAAATGCAAAGGACTTCTGACCCCTGGAACATCACTGGTTTTATTGGAGGCTCAAGCTGCTACCGGATTTATGGTCGATCCCTTGCAGAACAAAAAACTATCTGTAGAAGAAGCTGTGGATCAGGGAGTCGTGGGGCCTGAATGGAAAAACAAGCTACTTTCTGCAGAGAAGGCAGTCACTGGCTACACTGACCCACACACTGGAAACACCATCTCATTGTTCCAGGCCTTAAAGAAAGATCTCATTGTCAAAGATCATGGTATCCGTCTTTTGGAAGCACAGATTGCCACTGGAGGCATCATTGATCCAGTGTACAGCCACCGTGTGCCTGTAGAGGTGGCTTACCAGAGAGGATATTTTGATGAAGAAATGAACCAGATTCTAGATGACCCAAGCGATGACACCAAGGGTTTCTTTGACCCCAACACACAGGAAAACCTCACCTACTTGCAACTACTTGACAGGTGTATGAAAGACCCACACACTGGGCTAAGACTCCTTGTCATTGCGAAAAAGGGAGAGTTTTACTTTTACATTGATGAACATACAAAGAAAATCCTCCAGTCCACTACCACAAACAAGGCATGGGGAAAATTCCAAGGAAAAGAGGTTTCCCTCTGGGATCTCATCCACTCCGAGTACATTGAAGAGGAAAAGAAACGAGATCTGATTCAGCAATTCAAATCTGGCACAATAACAATTGAAAATTTCCTGGAGCAGGTACTAACAATTATACGACAGAAAACATCCAGCACGACTGTTACGACTACCACCACTACAATTGAAAAAAAATTTCCTTTTTTTCGTGGAATCAAAAAGCAAGTAACAGCTCAGAACTTGCTGGAATCTAGAATCATTGATAAAACCATTTTTGAAGATCTTAATACTGGTAAAGTCACAGTAGATCAAGTAAGCAACATGGACTCAGTACGCAAGTACTTGCAGGGCACCGACTGTATTGCAGGAGTGTTTGTGCAGTCCACCAAACAGACAATGAGCATCCATGAAGCCAAATGCAAAGGACTTCTGACGCCTGGAACATCACTGGTTTTATTGGAAGCTCAAGCTGCTACCGGATTTATGGTCGATCCCTTGCAGAACAAAAAACTATCTGTAGAAGAAGCTGTGGATCAGGGAGTTGTGGGGCCTGAATGGAAAAACAAGCTACTTTCTGCAGAGAAGGCAGTTACTGGCTACACTGACCCACACACTGGAAACACCATCTCATTGTTCCAGGCCTTAAAGAAAGATCTCATTGTCAAAGATCATGGTATCCGTCTTTTGGAAGCACAGATTGCCACTGGAGGCATCATTGATCCAGTGTACAGCCACCGTGTGCCTGTAGAGGTGGCTTACCAGAGAGGATATTTTGATGAAGAAATGAACCAGATTCTAGATGACCCAAGCGATGACACCAAGGGTTTCTTTGACCCCAACACACAGGAAAACCTCACCTACTTGCAACTACTTGACAGGTGTATGAAAGACCCACACACTGGGCTAAGGCTCCTTGTCATTGCGAAAAAGGGAGAGTTTTACTTTTACATTGATGAACATACAAAGAAAATCCTTCAGTCTACTACCACAAACAAGGCATGGGGAAAATTTCAAGGAAAGGAGGTTTCCCTCTGGGATCTCATCCACTCCGAGTACATTGAAGAGGAAAAGAAACGAGATCTGATTCAGCAATTCAAATCTGGCACAATAACAATTGAAAATTTCCTGGAGCAGGTACTAACAATTATACGACAGAAAACATCCAGCACGACTGTTACGACTACCACCACTACAATTGAAAAAAAAAAATCTTTTTTTCGTGGAATCAAAAAGCAAGTAACAGCTCAGAACTTGCTGGAATCTAGAATCATTGATAAAACTATTTTTGAAGATCTTAATACTGGTAAAGTCACAGTGGATCAAGTAAGCAACATGGATTCAGTACGCAAGTATTTGCAGGGCACCGACTGTATTGCAGGAGTGTTTGTGCAGTCCACCAAACAGACAATGAGCATCCATGAAGCCAAATGCAAAGGACTTCTGACGCCTGGAACATCACTGGTTTTATTGGAAGCTCAAGCTGCTACCGGATTTATGGTCGATCCCTTGCAGAACAAAAAACTATCTGTAGAAGAAGCTGTGGATCAGGGAGTTGTGGGGCCTGAATGGAAAAACAAGCTACTTTCTGCAGAGAAGGCAGTCACTGGCTACACTGACCCACACACTGGAAACACCATCTCATTGTTCCAGGCCTTAAAGAAAGATCTCATTGTCAAAGATCATGGTATCCGTCTTTTGGAAGCACAGATTGCCACTGGAGGCATCATTGATCCAGTGTACAGCCACCGTGTGCCTGTAGAGGTGGCTTACCAGAGAGGATATTTTGATGAAGAAATGAACCAGATTCTAGATGACCCAAGCGATGACACCAAGGGTTTCTTTGACCCCAACACACAGGAAAACCTCACCTACTTGCAACTACTTGACAGGTGTATGAAAGACCCACACACTGGGCTAAGGCTCCTTGTCATTGCGAAAAAGGGAGAGTTTTACTTTTACATTGATGAACATACAAAGAAAATCCTCCAGTCCACTACCACAAACAAGGCATGGGGAAAATTCCAAGGAAAGGAGGTTTCCCTCTGGGATCTCATCCACTCCGAGTACATTGAAGAGGAAAAGAAACGAGATCTGATTCAGCAATTCAAATCTGGCACTATAACCATCGAATACTTCTTGGAGCAGGTACTATCAATTATACGACAGAAAACATCAAGCATGACTGTTACCACTACCACCACCACAACTGAAAAAAAATCTCTTAAGTTTCGAGGAATCAAAAAGCAAGTAACAGCTCAGAACTTGCTGGAATCTAGAATCATTGATAAAACTATTTTTGAAGATCTTAATACTGGTAAAGTCACAGTGGATCAAGTAAGCAACATGGATTCAGTACGCAAGTATTTGCAGGGCACCGACTGTATTGCAGGAGTGTTTGTGCAGTCCACCAAACAGACAATGAGCATCCATGAAGCCAAATGCAAAGGACTTCTGACGCCTGGAACATCACTGGTTTTATTGGAAGCTCAAGCTGCTACCGGATTTATGGTCGATCCCTTGCAGAACAAAAAACTATCTGTAGAAGAAGCTGTGGATCAGGGAGTTGTGGGGCCTGAATGGAAAAACAAGCTACTTTCTGCAGAGAAGGCAGTCACTGGCTACACTGACCCACACACTGGAAACACCATCTCATTGTTCCAGGCCTTAAAGAAAGATCTCATTGTCAAAGATCATGGTATCCGTCTTTTGGAAGCACAGATTGCCACTGGAGGCATCATTGATCCAGTGTACAGCCACCGTGTGCCTGTAGAGGTGGCTTACCAGAGAGGATATTTTGATGAAGAAATGAACCAGATTCTAGATGACCCAAGCGATGACACCAAGGGTTTCTTTGACCCCAACACACAGGAAAACCTCACCTACTTGCAACTACTTGACAGGTGTATGAAAGACCCACACACTGGGCTAAGGCTCCTTGTCATTGCGAAAAAGGGAGAGTTTTACTTTTACATTGATGAACATACAAAGAAAATCCTCCAGTCCACTACCACAAACAAGGCATGGGGAAAATTCCAAGGAAAGGAGGTTTCCCTCTGGGATCTCATCCACTCCGAGTACATTGAAGAGGAAAAGAAACGAGATCTGATTCAGCAATTCAAATCTGGCACTATAACCATCGAATACTTCTTGGAGCAGGTACTATCAATTATACGACAGAAAACATCAAGCATGACTGTTACCACTACCACCACCACAACTGAAAAAAAATCTCTTAAGTTTCGAGGAATCAAAAAGCAAGTAACAGCTCAGAACTTGCTGGAATCTAGAATCATTGATAAAACTATTTTTGAAGATCTTAATACTGGTAAAGTCACAGTGGATCAAGTAAGCAACATGGATTCAGTACGCAAGTATTTGCAGGGCACCGACTGTATTGCAGGAGTGTTTGTGCAGTCCACCAAACAGACAATGAGCATCCATGAAGCCAAATGCAAAGGACTTCTGACGCCTGGAACATCACTGGTTTTATTGGAAGCTCAAGCTGCTACCGGATTTATGGTCGATCCCTTGCAGAACAAAAAACTATCTGTAGAAGAAGCTGTGGATCAGGGAGTTGTGGGGCCTGAATGGAAAAACAAGCTACTTTCTGCAGAGAAGGCAGTCACTGGCTACACTGACCCACACACTGGAAACACCATCTCATTGTTCCAGGCCTTAAAGAAAGATCTCATTGTCAAAGATCATGGTATCCGTCTTTTGGAAGCACAGATTGCCACTGGAGGCATCATTGATCCAGTGTACAGCCACCGTGTGCCTGTAGAGGTGGCTTACCAGAGAGGATATTTTGATGAAGAAATGAACCAGATTCTAGATGACCCAAGCGATGACACCAAGGGTTTCTTTGACCCCAACACACAGGAAAACCTCACCTACTTGCAACTACTTGACAGGTGTATGAAAGACCCACACACTGGGCTAAGGCTCCTTGTCATTGCGAAAAAGGGAGAGTTTTACTTTTACATTGATGAACATACAAAGAAAATCCTCCAGTCCACTACCACAAACAAGGCATGGGGAAAATTCCAAGGAAAGGAGGTTTCCCTCTGGGATCTCATCCACTCCGAGTACATTGAAGAGGAAAAGAAACGAGATCTGATTCAGCAATTCAAATCTGGCACTATAACCATCGAATACTTCTTGGAGCAGGTACTATCAATTATACGACAGAAAACATCAAGCATGACTGTTACCACTACCACCACCACAACTGAAAAAAAATCTCTTAAGTTTCGTGGAATCAAAAAGCAAGTAACAGCTCAGAACTTGCTGGAATCTAGAATCATTGATAAAACCATTTTTGAAGACCTAAGTACTGGTAAGGTCACAGTAGATCAAGTAAGCAATATGGATTCAGTACGCAAGTACTTGCAGGGCACCGACTGTATTGCAGGAGTGTTTGTGCAGTCCACCAAACAGACCATGCGCATTCATGAAGCCAAATGCAAAGGACTTCTGACGCCTGGCACATCATTGGTTTTATTGGAGGCTCAAGCTGCTACCGGATTTATAGTCGATCCCGTGCAGAACAAAAAACTATCTGTAGAAGAAGCTGTGGATGAGGGAGTCGTGGGGCCTGAATGGAAAAACAAGCTACTTTCTGCAGAGAAGGCAGTCACTGGCTACACTGACCCACACACTGGAAACACCATCTCATTGTTCCAGGCCTTAAAGAAAGATCTCATTGTCAAAGATCATGGTATCCGTCTTTTGGAAGCACAGATTGCCACTGGAGGCATCATTGATCCAGTGTACAGCCACCGTGTCCCTGTAGAGGTGGCTTACCAGAGAGGATATTTTGATGAAGAAATGAACCAGATTCTAGATGACCCAAGCGATGACACCAAGGGTTTCTTTGACCCCAACACACAGGAAAACCTTACCTACTTGCAACTACTTGACAGGTGTATGAAAGACCCACACACTGGGCTAAGGCTCCTTGTCATTGCGAAAAAGGGAGAGTTTTACTTTTACATTGATGAACATACAAAGAAAATCCTCCAGTCCACTACCACAAACAAGGCATGGGGAAAATTCCAAGGAAAGGAGGTTTCCCTCTGGGATCTCATCCACTCTGAGTACATTGAAGAGGAAAAGAAACGAGATCTGATTCAGCAATTCAAATCTGGCACTATAACCATCGAATACTTCTTGGAGCAGGTACTATCAATTATACGACAGAAAACATCAAGCATGACTGTTACCACTACCACCACCACAACTGAAAAAAAATCTCTTAAGTTTCGAGGAATCAAAAAGCAAGTAACAGCTCAGAACTTGCTGGAATCTAGAATCATTGATAAAGCCATTTTTGAAGACCTAAGTACTGGTAAGGTCACAGTAGATCAAGTAAGCAATATGGATTCAGTACGCAAGTACTTGCAGGGCACCGACTGTATTGCAGGAGTGTTTGTGCAGTCCACCAAACAGACCATGCGCATCCATGAAGCCAAATGCAAAGGACTTCTGACGCCTGGCACATCATTGGTTTTATTGGAGGCTCAAGCTGCTACCGGATTTATAGTCGATCCCGTGCAGAACAAAAAACTATCTGTAGAAGAAGCTGTGGATGAGGGAGTCGTGGGGCCTGAATGGAAAAACAAGCTACTTTCTGCAGAGAAGGCAGTCACTGGCTACACTGACCCACACACTGGAAACACCATCTCATTGTTCCAGGCCTTAAAGAAAGATCTCATTGTCAAAGATCATGGTATCCGTCTTTTGGAAGCACAGATTGCCACTGGAGGCATCATTGATCCAGTGTACAGCCACCGTGTCCCTGTAGAGGTGGCTTACCAGAGAGGATATTTTGATGAAGAAATGAACCAGATTCTAGATGACCCAAGCGATGACACCAAGGGTTTCTTTGACCCCAACACACAGGAAAACCTCACCTACTTGCAACTACTTGACAGGTGTATGAAAGACCCACACACTGGGCTAAGGCTCCTTGTCATTGCGAAAAAAGGAGAGTTTTACTTTTACATTGATGAACATACAAAGAAAATCCTCCAGTCCACTACCACAAACAAGGCATGGGGAAAATTCCAAGGAAAGGAGGTTTCCCTCTGGGATCTCATCCACTCCGAGTACATTGAAGAGGAAAAGAAACGAGATCTGATTCAGCAATTCAAATCTGGTACAATAACAATTGAAAATTTCCTGGAGCAGGTACTAACAATTATACGACAGAAAACATCCAGCACGACTGTTACGACTACCACCACTACAATTGAAAAAAAATCTCTTAATTTTCGTGGAATCAAAAAGCAAGTGTCAGCAAAGAACTTGCTGGAATCTAAAATCATTGATCAAACAATTTTTGAAGATCTAAGTACTGGTAAGGTCACAGTAGATCAAGTAAGCAATATGGATTCAGTACGCAAGTACTTGCAGGGCACTGACTGTATTGCAGGAGTGTTTGTGCAGTCCACCAAACAGACCATGCGCATCCATGAAGCCAAATGCAAAGGACTTCTGACGCCTGGAACATCACTGGTTTTATTGGAGGCTCAAGCTGCTACCGGATTTATAGTCGATCCTTTGCAGAACAAAAAACTATCTGTAGAAGAAGCTGTGGATCAGGGAGTCGTGGGGCCTGAATGGAAAAACAAGCTACTTTCTGCAGAGAAGGCAGTCACTGGCTACACTGACCCATACACTGGAAACACCATCTCATTGTTCCAGGCCTTAAAGAAAGATCTCATTGTCAAAGATCATGGTATCCGTCTTTTGGAAGCACAGATTGCTACTGGAGGCATCATTGATCCAGTGTACAGCCACCGAGTGCCAGTAGAGGTGGCTTACCAGAGAGGATATTTTGACAAAGAAATGAACCAGATTCTTTCTGATTCAGGTGATGACACCAAGGGTTTCTTTGACCCCAACACAAAGGAGAACCTTACCTACTTGCAACTACTTGATCGATGCATCAAAGATCCACACACTGGATTGACCTTACTAACCTTAAGAAAATGAAAAAAAAAAAAAGCTTTGCATAACTTACGAAATATATACTGTCTGGGCAAAAAGGTTTCACTGCAGCACACAATGTGGTGGCCAGTTCCTGTGTGAAAATAATTTCTCATCCCCCAGAACCCCTCTTCCACAATCTGAGTCTTAAAATATGCCTGTGTCATCAGGGACAAAAACCGCTTTCGTGTAATACCCTGACCATTCAGGTTATCAGCTAACCTTACCTACTTGCCACATAACGCTGCTGAGCCTAGACTTGACCTGCTGAAACCATCCCAGATTATAACACTGTCTCCAGAGTCTTGTACAATGAACATTATGCATGACCTTGCATTCCTGCACTTCTTTTCCTATGGAGACATATAAATTACTCTTTAGTAGTGTCAATTGGAGTTCATCAGAATGCATGACTTTTTCCATTGCTTTTAAGTCCAATTTTTATTATCCCTAACATATTCAACCTATTTTCTGATTATTCTTACAAACAAGGCCATATGTCCCAATCCTGTAAGTTCCTCACATATGGAGGTGCTCTTACATTCAGTTAAAAACAGCTATTATTTTTTTTTAAAATTTACCATTCTACTTTACCAAGTGTTTAGTGATCTCCCTTAGGCGTAGAGACCTTATTTTATCCTTCTCCAAGAAGTTTTATTTGTAAAATATTTGTCCTATACCACTTACTCATTGGATTTGTGAAGTGGTTATAAATGAACTGAGAAAATATGTTTCAGGTAGATAAAACTTTGTCTTTGTAAAGAAAAAAAAATTATTAATGAGTAAATGTAGATATAAGATATATGTAAAAAAGTGGGTGTTTTCTTTTTATTGGTCATTTTTACAGTTCTTTATACAAAAAAATGTATTTGGTAAGATTTATATATCCTATGATTCAAACAATCTATTGACCAGCATTGGTTTCAGAAAATCATTTATTTATCCTGTTAGATAAATTCTGAGGAAAATAACTGCAAGGAATCATAATGTTATACAATTATCTTTCTTCAAAAAACTGTAAGACAACTTTAAAGCATGTTTAAGCAATGCTTACATTTAAACGAATAATAAACTTTCCATTTTAAAACTCAGTTGTTAAATGATTTTAATTTCTCTTACATTATAAGTTAGTACAGTTAAACCTTGGATTGTGAGCATAATTCATTCCGGAAGCATGCAAATCACTTGTATATTAAAGCAAATTCCCCCATAAGAAACAATGAAAGCGTAAATAATTCTTTCGGCAGCGCAAAAATATTTATATACAAATAAGTACAAAATCAAAAGTAAAAATAAAACAAATGAACCTGCATTTTACCTTTGAAAAGAATCCAGACAAAGCAGTATTTCTGTTAGTGTGTGTGTGAAGCTAAAGTAAGACGTTCACACACTCGCACAAATGAAAACACTGCTTCAATAAGAAACCTCTCTAACAACACACACACACGCACACAATGAACACACGCTAACGAAAACACTGCTCTCTGACAGAGAGTAAGAGACCCAGAAAACTGGATCTTTAACAAAAAAAATCTCTCTAATGACACTTGATTTTGCTTTTACGCACGCACGCACACAGTCACAACGTTATAATTTATAATACACAGGCACAGATGTTCACTATACAGGGAAATATTTGCCCGTCTTGATAAATGCTCACAGACCGTTACCCGCAATCCAAGGTCCCACTGTACTTTTAAAAAATGTTTTATTTCTGTTGTTTCAATATCCAGATTTAGGGTTTGAATATATTTTAATTATCATATTATACACACAGCAGATAATTGGCCATTCATATACTTGTAGTTTTATGTTGTCCAACTTCAAGACAAATTACGACTTGAAAATTAAGTCTTACCATGCAATACAAAAGGATAAAAAATAAATAAAAAAAAACTACACAAAACATTAATTTAGGCTTTCCAGAAGCTGACGTATGTCTTCTTGGCCACGATAAATTCGCTTGAGACCCCTTGGAAGGTAACGGCAAGATGACAGATTCAAGTAGCTAAGAGCTGTAGACTGACCCACAAGTAACCTGTAAAATGTAAATCATCGTTAAGTTCTACAGCAAATAGCACTTTTTATAATATACTACCGGTGGTATATATACACATGTATTGCTTAACTTAGTAGTTGTTAAATGTTACTAAATACTTATTAGGCAAAAAATAATCTTCAATACATGTCTGTTTATGTATTTTTAAATAATTTGCCAGAGGCAGCCCATATAGTATATACAGTACTTCCACTGTGATGGTACCTGACTGCAGATGAGGTAATCTTGGTCCCACTGAGATTCAGAGAATGAAATGAGTCTGCTCCAGTGCCATGAGCCAGATACTCCATTGCAATCTCCATGTCCTCTTCAGAAAAAGGCTGGTTGGTGAGATCCAGCTCACGAAGGCTGTGGCTCCATTTCTGTGTAAGCAGGTGGATGCCTTTATTTGATGCCACCATGGCATTGCTATTGAAATACAGCCCCCAGTATAAACACTCCAAACCTAAAACATTGAGACAACAGGTGAATATATGGTGCCTACTCTAAATATATAGTGTGCCTTCTTAAACACAGTTTTGACTTTTTTTTTTTACCACAAAAAAATATTTTACACATCATTAAGTAGGAGCAGTAAAGTTAAGTATGATAGTCAAATGTATCTGTGCTGATGAGAAAAGCTAATAGTGGAGTCGACGTTCTTCTCCAACTTTACCGCCTGCCCTCGTTTTAGCTGTATACCGACATACTGTATCTCCATAAAATAACAATTTAGCATGCTTGTTTAATGTATTTTCTAAACAGGCACAACTTATACATGTGTAATTGGCTGGTAAATATAAAACATTTTACCTTCACATGGCAATGTATACAGTCCAGCAGCTGTAATGCGAGCGCATCCCCGCAGGTCCAGCACCCGCAGGTATGGGGAGCCATGCAGAATATTAAGCAGGTCCTGGTCATTCATAAAGGAATGGGATGAAGAGGCTATGCACAATTCCTCCAGCATGGGGAAGCCTGGTGTGGAACTGGGTGTGTTGCGAATCATTTTGGGAACAGGGTTGATATTCATCAACCTAAAAGTCTACAGAGGGTTACAAAGGAAAAACGATCCTTAGATTCCGTTTAAATCCACAGTTAATATTCACTTCATAAGATATTATTAAGGGCATTATTTTAGACAAGATGCAATGACTTGGATGTTATTTTACCTGTCATTTTACTAGTTAACTAGAATCCAACCAAATGTGCGAAAGACTAAATGTGGGAAAACAATTTAATATAAAGAAAGTACCAGCATTTTGTAAGTAAAAAAAAAGTTAAATACTATTATATTACTTTATTTATGTAATCTGAACTGCATAGGGACTGACATGCAAGTAATCACACAATGTAACCCTTGTGCTTTGCTGTTTAAGTGTATATTTACTTTTTATCTATTTGTGCTTGAGTACAAATTAAAAGTAAAACCACAGATGAGACATTTATAAGAAACTAGTTACACACTATAGACTACTATACCTGTAGCTTAGGACAACCAAGTTGTAAAGCTTGTACACAGATAGGAAGGGGGCAATATCCACCATCTAATTTAGCATTGATCTCCAAAAATCTGAGATCAGGACAGCAACCCCTCTGCAAACAAATACCACATCATTCCTTACTTTTAACAGAAGGCAATACTGAATTTTGCTTTACACTATCAACGATGTCAAAGTGACGAATGGAAATCGGCTTACACACAAAACACTGAGAAGTTTGTCACTTTTTGAGCTGCGCGTAAAGGAAAGCTTTTTTAGGTGATTTGCAGAAACCTCAAGGAAGGACAGCAGACCATCATCCTGAAACTATATTGCAAATGATACAATTGTGCATTATTTCTGCTTTATGTCTGTAAAATATTTAAGTATACCAACAACATAACACTAGACATATCATTTTATTATAAATTAGAACTTGAATTTTTCTGCCATGTATTCATTGTGATACTAGATCACCATAACCATCAGACAATAATTATCAATCTGAAAAAGCAGTTTCAGCATGCAGTCATTTCATACTGTACATACCTCTGTGTGTTGCACATTTATGCTCTCAAGAGACTGAAAGGCAACTCCAAGATTTTGAAAAGCCTCTTTTGTCACACCCATGCAGTAAGACAACTCTAATGACTGGAGATTTGAGCAGGAATTTGCAATCACCTACAAATGACAGTCGTGAAATATTTCATTACTGTATGACTATTTACATAAGGTTGGTCATTATCATTATGTATTAGCTGGAAAAATACCTGAACAACATAGTCAACATGCTTTTTCCAGTGACAAAGCTTGAAATTCCTCAGTTGTGAGAACCTTAAAAAACGAAATTAGAGACAGAAATTGCTTGGATTATAAACATTTAAGTATTTCTACTGGGTGCACATGCGCAAAGCATCGCAAAACCTCTGTAGGTTTTGTACAGGAAACATAAATGATCGGATCTAGTCTTCTAGTCCAAATCATTCGTTCTTTTGTCTCCTGACTCCCAAAGACGCTATGCAATGCAATAGATTCAAAAGAGCGAACGACTTGGACTAGAAGACTCAAGAGAAAAACCGCTTTACATTTTATTTTATTTCTGATCAAAAGAATGAAATAACTGAGTCACAAAAATGGTCAAAACTTTCCATCACTAATTCACATTGCCGTTTATATTAGTACTTTTTTATATCCATGACTTCCTGTTCCACTGGGGTAAAAATATGAGGCGACACAGATATGTATAACAGTCATAAAAAACAGCTAACAGCTGCTCAAATGCTAAAATATTTCTTATGTTAATAATTATGTACTTTAGTGTGACACCACTTCTGTGTCTAAAAACTATTTGCATTTTTTTTTCATATATCACAAATGTAAACAAATGTAAAGCACTTGAGGTTCCTGAAACACTCCTAATAACACAAATCAGATTCTGTGGTCAGATGGGACAAAAAGGAGGATGTAAATACAGAAAAAAAAATCTAATACCAATACATTTTAGAATGCACTCTAGTCGCCTAACCAAAACCTAAGGGGTGAGCTGAAAAGCAGCATCAGCAAGACAACTACCAAGGTTTAGGAGAAAGACGGTATTGAAAAATCTTAGAGCCCCAACTTATGTGACAAAGGCACGAAATATTGACCTAATTAATAAAAATAATATATATATATATCTTGTAATAATATATAAGATATTGTTTCATAGTCTTTGTAAACCAATTTTTTTACCCAAGGTGCCATTACTTTTGGTGCTAACTGCACAAATTGAACACTTGGTTTAAGCCTGAATACTGTGATCACTGACCTGTTTTGTGTTAGCCAGTCTACAGTGTTCTTAATCTTCTGTTCAGTTCCAGGTAACTGACTCTTACCAGGTTCAATCCAGCAGTAGCCAATGGACACGCTGCGCCAAAGAGCTGGTGAAGAGGCAGCCCTGTTCCACAGGGTACAAACTCGGCCAACCCTTTCAGAAAATAATGATTTCACCAATAAATGATCCAAAAAAAGAAAATAACAATTAAAAATGTCGATCACCTGTAACATATACTGCTATTAATGTCCAAAAGCCATACATTTTTGTAAAAAATATATAAATATATAAAACCTGCCCTTACCTGCAAAGAAATGGTATGGCACCATCTTGAAAAACTACCAGTTCAAAAATCTTAACCAACACTTCCAGTGGCATCCTCTGACCCCAGTCAAAGCTCAAAGCAGTCTCTGATTTCTTCACATCAGCATCATTGCCTAGATCTTCTTCTGTTGCTTTAGAGACTTTGGGTTTTGTAGGTTCTATCTTCTTTCTTACTGATGTGGTCTTTGTTTTGGCCTTTTTCCTCTTGCAACCTTTTCGCTTAGGTTTCCAAACACTATCAAATTGACTAACGTTCGATATAATCAAAAGCATATCCTCACCATGCTGTACTGTGTAATTAGGTCTCTGAACTCGTTGGATCTTCTTCTTTTTCTTTTTCTTGCTCTTTTCCTTATCATCTTTGAGTAAATTAGCCTTCCTTTTCATGGTTGCTTTTCTCTTGTTGAGCATGGTATTTTTCTCATCTGCCTCAGTTCCTTCATCCCGGGAAGAAGGACCACCCATATCTGGTATCCCGTGAACCTCGGAATTTAATAATTCTTGACGTGAACCGTCCATTCCTGGTAAAAATGACAGTTTCAGAAAGGGAAAATAACACACAATGTAACATTTTAAAAGAAAAATATTATGTAATATTTCATCATGATGGCTTGTTTTGATTTCTTGGTATACTGAAAGGTGTATCATACCTGTAAATAAAAGGGATTTGTATATTTTATACCATAGCTATTGAATTCTAGAATTTGGTCATAGAGTATGGTCATGGCACACAATCTAAGGCTAATAAGTGGATTAAAAAAATAGAATAAAAAATGATTGTTGTTCAACAAAGTAAAATTCATGTCCACTGGAGATCGGGGGGAAATGTATTCATTTACATATTTTCTTCACTATCATTGTAACTTTTATCTATGTTTGCAATTAAGGTGATAAAATGTTGCTTTTCCCTTTATGATCAATCTTTGTCCTTCATGTTGTTTAATGGCAGGTTGAATCCAGTAGGTTTTATTATTGCCAACTGTAAGTCTCATTCACCACATTTCGCAGCTCTCTTAAAGCCGATTTTCCAGTCCAGCCTTCCTTAATTTTTTTTTTTTTTAAACGTTAAACACTTTCTTCCCCAATCTTGTCTAGTCTTGCCCAGTGTCTTGAACTCTTTGTCTGTTTTTATCTGGCACTTGTTCCCTTTTAGTACAGCTCTGCATTTTTGGTGGGAATCCTGTAAGATGCATCACTGCCACCTATAGATCTCACTCTCCCTTCAAATTCCTTGACTTTTAAAGACAACTTTCCAATACAGCCTTTCTCAAAAATACTGTTGAATACTTCCTTCCCTGATCAGTGCCTTCTACCCTCCCTTGTTCTTGGAGCTGTGACATCATATCTAGCCTCTCCCGCATATATTTCCTGCATGAGATCAGTACATGCTCCATGTCACACTTTCCTGGCATTCTTCACAAAAAGTGTTATTAAAGTTGATGTGTCCAATTCTTAGTTTTCTAATTAATATTTCCTCTTTTCATTTTTCCCTTATTGTCACATATACCTGTATTAAATGCTTGTAATAAATGTCCCGCTTATGGTTTATTATCCAATTTCATTTGCCATTGCTGTTTTGCCTCTCCACACTATACATTTCCTCTCTGACTTTGATAAATTGACATTGAGATCAGCATTAATTTTTTTGGTTGATTCTTTTACCAGCTCATCCTTAGTTGTAGCTAAATTAGATTGCACCAAACCACAAAGTCCTTGACAAGGCTTCTGTACTCGCCCTCTTGTCAATCACTAATACACCCCACAATGGGAGTGTCATCTGGGAACTTCTGCATGTGGCAAGAATCCGTGTTGTATGTGACGTCCCCTGTTATGCTCCTGTGCTGCTGAAAAGGGTTTCATAAATGCAGACCCTCGCCCTAACATACTGTGTCCTTCTGGTGAGCTAGTCCGTGATCCAGATCAACAGATATAAATCCGCCTGCATGTCAGTCAGCTTGTTTCGCAATAACAGGGGGTGGATTGTGTTAAAAGCGCTGGAGAAATCAACAGGCACGATTTTTACAGCACCTTTCCCTTTTACTGAGGTGGGAGAGGGTCTGATGGAGCAGGAAGAGGATGGCGTCATCAACACTAACCTTCTGCCTGTAGGCAAACTGCAAAGGATCGAGTACATGACTAACCTGAGATCTGAGGAAATAAAACAGCCGTTTAAACGTCTTCTAGATGAGACGAGATGAGGCCATTTCCTTTTGAGATGAGACATGATTTTTGCCAGAATTCAGGTACTTTCCCTAGTTCCAAAATCAGGTTGAAGATGTACTGTAATGGCTCATTCAGATTACTGGCACAGGCTTTCAGCCTTGTTGGGGCGGAGTCTCCTCAGTCCTCTTCTGACCTGTTGTGCTGTGATTGTAGGGGGGGGAGGCAGTGGGGCTCCTTGTTGTAGTGTGGGTGAGAACTGAGACAGTAGTTGAGGAGGAGGGAAGGTGATAACAGGGCAGATAGTTGTTGGTAAAGTAGTGAGGCAGTCAAACTCGTTAAAAAATTGGTTGAACTCGTTGGGCCTCACCACCTCCCCAACTACTACAATGATTTCCTTCTTTTTACAGCCTGTGATGGTTTTCATACCATCCCAGACCACCCTCCTAACTTCTTCTCCACTTTCCTTTTGTATGTCTCCTTGGCTTCCTTAATATCGTGATAATATCCCGTTGGGAGGTACCTGGTGATTCCCATGCCTATTGCTGATGTGATGCTTTGGTGAGACATTTATTTAACACTAGAGGATCCTGCGGCTCTGTCCGCATCCAGATCCTGATGCCTGTGTGCTACCTTTACCTGCGACAGGAGTGTGCATTCAGCTCGCAGCTGCTCGGCAATGTTTCAGCAGTCCTTACATCTGCCTCAAATGTACCTGAACATTCATTCCTTGGGGGCATGTGACTAGTCCCTTAAGGAATTAAGGAATTTGTGGGCCAGGGGTAGCTCAGAGTTGAGGCATTGGACTACGATTCGGAAGACCCCAGAGTTAAACCCCACAACCACCAAGTTGCCACTGTTGGGCCCTTGAGCAAGGCCCTTAACCCTCAACTGCTCAGATGTGTAATGAGATAAAAAAATGTAAGTCGCTCTGGATAAGAGCATCTGCCAAATGCCTAAATGTGTATGACAAACGCTCACGTTATGACATAAAGGTCGATAATGACTCAGGGTACCTGTTACAAAACCGGCCACCTGTGCAAACACTGACAGCACTAAACCATTTTACATTAACGGAAGCAGTAATTACTGCAATTATTTTATAACAGTCAATGATTCCCAGAGAGAGAAAAATTGTTCCACTGACATTCCACATAAATAGATCTTTAAACCACTAAACTGTATTAATGCTAATATAATACACAAATTATAATTTAGATAAGACACTAAAATAAAGCTTAAAACTATAGGTTACCTTTCACATTACACGTGACCTAGGTGGATTTTACTCAACAGTGACTGCTAGAGCCTGAGCATTAAATAATCCATTTTATCGACAACATCCTGTTTCTACAAACCTTTGCGTGATCACCGAGACGTCTCTTTATCACAAACTTTATAGATCACTTCTTATCACCTTGGGCTAAGTGAACCTTTAGCCTCTTTCAGCTTTCTCACTCTTGACACAAACCTTAAAATATCGCGCTGGATCTCTTTGTTGTTGCTGTTACCTGTTTCCCACAATGCTTTGCGAACCGCGTACTTGTACAGCCAATCAGGTGCGCCGCCTCTGAATCGCGCAGCCATTCACACGTTGTGAACTAGGGTTGCCAGATGTACCATAAATGGGTATCTGTTTGATATACGAAAAAAAAGAATCATAGCAAGAACAAAAACAAGCTTAGTTTACATGACATTTTCATATTCATCATAATCTTTTTGTTTTATATGCAAAATAGGTAATATCAAGACTATTTTGGGGTTGTTGGAACCTATAATCAAACCTCCACAATGTTGCCACAGGGGATCCGTAGGTCTGTAAACGCTGCAATCAAACGTTCAATGTAATCCCGGAATATGATTATCTGGCAACCCTGTTTGCTGAACACCAAACCCAGAGTCGATTCGCCATGGTCCATCCTTCTTCTCATTTCTCTCGCCAGGGAATGCAGAAAGAAAACAAGCGCTTATAATTTACACGAGGCACCAAAACACGAGGTGAGAGCAAATTCATTATAAACAAAAATTATTGTTGTAAATGTTAGTTTTCTTCTTTAAAAGCAGGCAAGTGTTCGCGTGCTCCGCTGTACAATGTGACCGTAGTCACGTGTTTATTTGTGCGAGTTTTTACGAATCTACAAAAAACTATATGCAGCACAGTATTAGCTAGCTAAAACACACACACTAAGTGTTAGGTGTGTGAGGTTGTACACACCTAACACTTTTAACATAAACTAACCACCATAAGTGCAATGGTGAACGTGTCAGTGAGGAAATCTTTCATTTGATTTGTAAGGAGTCTCCAGTCTCATAGTCGTTAATACATTTCCTGTAACAGCATGTCCTGTTTTGATTCATTCCTTACTTTCAGCACAGTGTGGGTTATTTCTAATCCAGTAACCTGTTTATGTACAACATATCAACTCTTTCTTACCTGTGATGCGAACACCAGTTGGAGGGTAGGAAGTGATCAGTTTATCAAATTCCATAAGTAATCTGGTGGAATGGTATCTTAGTGGTTAGCTTTGTCGCCTTGCACCTCCAGGTACTGGGTTTGATTTCCATCTCTATGTGCATGGAGTTGGCATGTTTTTCCTGTGCTTGGTGGTTTTCCTTCGGGTACTTCGGTTTCCTTCCACAGTCCAAAGATATGCAGATTAGGATAATTGGGGTTTTTCTAAATTGCCCTTAGTGTGCAAGTATGCGTGTGACCTGCGATGGATTGACACCCGTTCCAGGGTGTACCCCGCCTCATTCTTGGGATAGGCTCCAGGCCCTCCGTAATCCTGTACACATTATAAAATGGTATAAACGATGAGACAGTGACCAAAGTGGCTTTGGATCTTTGTTGCTAGATTAATTATGAATCAGAATAATGATTGAAAAACCATTAACACTAGCCAAAAGCATATGACAGTCATCACAGTCGAAAATCCTTAACCTGTTTTCACGTAAGGATCATGCGATATTTTAGTCCGTTTCAGACTTTAACATGATCTTGCGTCTGTCATGACTATTTCCCATGTGTAAGATTACATAAAACCCATCAATCATCAGTCTAAGTATGCTTTATATGATAATTTTATGTGCGCCAGTTGAAGAAAATTTTACGGCATGTTCACGTCAAATCAGGACTTTGACGTGCAGAATTACAGAACACAGTTATGAGAGTAAAACTCGTATTTTGCTTAAATGTAAATAACAGTGGCTGATTGCAGATATACTTTAACCTTTTTTTTTTTTTTTTACTGTCTCGCTTCTAACACACTGAGTTTTTTCAAGTTTGTTTACAATCCCAAAACATACAGGTCACAAGATAGTGTTTTAAAATTTGCACAGGCTGTAGTAGCACTTGCTTCATATGTATGCTCATGTTAAGGATTCTTGCTGTAGTCATTGTAGATCACCTTGTTACTAAGGTTGGGGACCCAACCGCTTACAAAGAACGATACTTTTGTATGCTTTCAATTTTCTATTTTGATTTTTTTCGAGTAGAAGGTTGTCTAGGGGACAGGGTATTTACTGCCCAACTTCTGCCCTGATAGCAGGCAAGACTTCTAATTTAGTTTAAAAAAAATAATTTCTAATATTAAAAATAAAAAACAAATGAATAAAGCCTACGCCCAAAATATGTTGTTTTTCTGTTAACGTTTCTCTTGTCGTTTTGTCTAAACTAGCACAGTTTGAGCTTTCCTCCATCTCATTCAGTTTGTGTTTCACTTCCTTCTTTTCATCTGAATTTTGCATTCCATAATAATCATGTGATTACAAACATGCTACTGTTGAGGTTTTCTGTAAGGATATGTTTTCTTAGCATTTGTGAAAGTAGTCTCAGCTGTCTCCTGTTTTTACATCAGTATTTTTTGGTTTATTATCTTTAGGATTGGGAATAGAGAGAGACAGAGACACTACACAAAGAGTATTTTTTTTAATAGCTGCTAGAGGACATGTCATAGATAATAACCTGTCCTACAGATATTTTGTACCATTAATTATAAATAAATTATAAATTGATACAAAGAATGATGTATTGTTATTTAATAAACTAAACTATAAATTAGTTGTATAAACCCTTAAGTCTCCTTATATAAGAGTCTCTTTCTAACCTAATTCATTATCTTTACCTACTTTGCTGCTATAGAATGCTGCTTATCCGCTAAATAACAAGTTGCTAAATATCATACTTCTATTCAAAAGAGTACATTATTACTCAAATGGTGGTCAGGTGGTTCGATGAGATTCATTACCAGTGTAGATAAAATATAGCTGTTGTTTAGAAGGTGAGACGGATGTGAAGCAGCTGACCTTTTGCACACTTTCATCACACTGTGTTGAAAAACTTGTCCAAGTCAATCTTCTCTGCACCTTGACACTTCTGGTCTTGATCTAAAAACAAAAAAACACCCTCATTACAATAATCCATGATGCATGATAAACTGTTGCACAGCATCTCGCGTGTTATACTGTACATTGCAGGGCCGGTTTTAGGATGACCCTTTTTACTTTGATGATATTATTATTATTATTATTATTATTATTATTATTATTACACTGCCTGGCCCAAAAAAAAAGTCATGTCTGAATGAATGGAAGTATTGCGCTAAACTGTCACCTTTGTCACTGTGTTTGGAAAAATAAAATCACCAATAAGTGTTGATCACAGACCACTTAAACCCTAGGTGTAGTTGCTTTGTAAAAAATCAACAGCAGAAAGCACAGCTGTGTTTAATAGTGAAAGTTAGAGCAGTTCTATATGTACAAAAGGTAATGAGAATCCATAGGATTCTTACAAAACAGCTGTTAATGAGAATAATTCTAAAAAATGCTTTCGTTTGCTAGGGAGCATAAAGACTGGACTTTGGAGCAATGGAAAAAGGTCATGTGGTCTGGTGTGTCCATATCGACCCTAATCCAGAGTGATGGGTACGTTAGTTAAGAAGGAAAGTGCATTATGCACTGTGCCCATCATTCATAGTGTCCCCTGTACAAACCACTGGAGGCTTATGTGTTATGATCCAGGGTTGCTTCAGTTGGTCAGGTCAAGACTCAGCAACGTTATGTGGCAATAAAGTGAAATCAGCTGATGGCCTGAATGAACTGAATTAGGCTTTTCTGAATGTACTATGGAGTTTTTCTTCCCTGATAACATGGGCATATTCCAGGACTCAAAGTGTGAAAGGATGCTTCTGGAAGCAAGAGGAATCATTTTCACACATGAATTGACCTCAACCTTGTGCAATGTAACGAAAGCTAAAGGCTGATAAACTAAATCTTAGTTTGTGGTTTTAATTAATTCATTAAGTAATTTTTATTTATTTATTGAGCCAGGCGGTGTATAATTATTTTTCCTACAGTTGGCACCTAATTCCAATCTTAGAACCAGCCCTTCAATGAGCTATGTTTCCGGCCAACAGTGCTGAAACATGTGACCTTTCACGTCCATATATGAAAACATATGAAGACTGTTCATCTCCAGATGATTAAATTTTCCCCTTCCAATCCACCACGCTTCTTTGTGCAGCTATGGAGGACCTTCAAGACCCCAGTTTCAGTGTTCCTAGTGCCTTGAGTATCGCTGATGAACTGAGTGAGTTGGTTTTCTTCTTTAATTTTTTGCTAGTTATTAAGGTCCATGAGGTGGTTGAAAAAAACCCATTGGATGTTGCTATGCCATGTGCAGTAACGAAAGGTGTAAACCTAATCAGTTTAATTTGTAATTGGCTATAAAAATGTCATCTTTCTGTCATGTGCAAAAAAGAATCTTAAAATTCAGATTTGTCTCTTTTTAATTTTAAGGGTACCAGACTTGGTAAAATGCAAAATGCTAGAACTTTGCTTAAGATGCATGCACAACAGAATGGCTATTGTTAGAACCTTATATAAATTAGTATAAAATGTAAAAACAACTTACCAAGGGTTTTCTCAGGCTACCACACACCCATGCACACATACTGTAAAGTTATCATTTGCATTTTAAACTAGGGACACCATTTATCAGTATCTTTTACCAATATTTAGTTTATATTGTTTTGTTTATAATGCATTCATGTTTTATTGCAGAGGATGATTTCTACTTCAATCTTCTGGATGACTTCCTTGGGTCTCAGACTGGCGAATCACTGAATTTGGATGAAAAGCCCTGCACAAACCGGCTCCTGGTGCAAGTCGGTGTAATGAAAGAGGAAAATAATGTTTCATGGGTGACTGTTGTAAAATGGCTTCAGAAGCTTTTTCCAATGTTTCGGTCTGCAGATTTTCAAGGTTTAATTGAAAGAAATACAGAAACAGCTGTAAGCTTAACCGGAGAATCTAGGCAATGTTTTCTCGAATCAGACGTTAACTTTGACTTTGCGGGACCTATATGTGATAGCATTGGGATCAGCAGAACAGATTTGCTTGAAATGTCAGATTTTTCTGATCGTGCAAAGTTAACAGATGTTACTAATGGTCTGATTCTAGAACTAACCAGCTTTATTGAAAGAGAAAAAATCGAGCCAATTGTTTTAGTGTCATGGCTTTGTAACTTCGACTCTTCGTTCTGCGGTGACGGTAAAATCCATAAAGCCAATAAAATCCTTCAGGCGAGTTTAAAAAGGTTCAGAATACAGTGTCGGAAAAATCAAACAAGGAGAAACAGGAGTAGTGGAATGTTCAACAAATTCTTACGTAGTCCTTTTCATCTTATCACTGATACTGTGGATGACCCTGATTATAAAAGGGTGTCGATAATCAAAGGGCATATAAGAAAAAAGCATCTGTTATTCCAGAGTGAAAATAAATTGCACACCACCCAGATCAAGGGAGAAAGTGAACTCTTCAATGTCTCAGACTCTCAAGCAGAATGCAATCAAGAGAGTACTATTTCCTCTGGTTGTAGGAAAACCAAACGAAGGCTGGAATGTCGCAATGACTCTGATCAGGCAATCAGCCTAAGTCATGTAAAGAAGGAAGACGATTATCACTGCGAGCCTATTGAGCCCATGCTTGACTCGGAAGATGAGGCACAGGTCGATACCGGCGATTGTTTATCCATCCTTGATGTCTCTGTGCTGTCTTTGCAAAAACTTACAGAAATGTATGGAGGGAGGACTGATGGTGCTAATCTGGTGTCTATGGATCTCCTTAAAAATCAGTATGCTCTTATGTTGAAAGAAGATCTTGACATGCAATGTCTGAACAGAAAGATCCTGGCCTATAACTCAAAGAACAACCAAGCTGCAGTTCTACCATTGAAATATCTTTATTGCAACACTCATTTCCTTCTCAACTTTATTGATGCTGTTGAGAAGCAAGTCATGTCATTTGAAAGAGAAATTGTGAACACTACAGGGGACAAGCTTGGACGTGACAAAAACCCCAAATTCAAAGGTTTTTTAAACTTCGAAGAGAGCGCTGTTACCCGGTACATCAACATGGCTAGTGAAATCTTGTGCCCAAGAGAAGAAAACAACAATAATTACAGAAGACACTGGCTTGCATTTTGCCTCGAGAGGAATAACCCTTCTAGGCTCCCTGTCAGTCAATCTAATAGGTTCATTAACTATTTTGAGGCAGCAGCTGCACTTGTTCACCATTACAGTGATGTTGCACTGTTTGTGTCTGATATACAGCTACTGAAGGATGACGTGAATATCTTTCTGGAGAGTGTTAATTCTGATGCTAGCGATGAAGCCATACAGGCTCTTGTCTGTATAGTGGCTGTTGTGTACTGTAAGGTCTTGGGTCCCTTTTGGCAGCTCCTCAAGAGTGACGGACAGTACATGTTATTCAGCAAGTATGTTTGCTCCCTTTATGAGAAGCTTCTAGAGTGGTCCCGGGATGCATCTGTTCTCTTGCACCCTGAGGCTGTAACTAACGTGTTTTTCCAGGATCCAATGCAGGAGAAGAACTTTCCTGGGGTGTTTTCTTTCTGCTGTAAAAATGCAAATAACCAGTATGGGGCACTAATGAAGGAGTGCTTACAAAGGATGATGAAGGTCCTTGCAGCCGTGATGGAGGAAACTCTCAAAGACTTCTTACCTGGTGGGTTGTACTGCAAAGATCATTCTGGGGAGCTCGTGGAACAATTAGCTAGCTGCACGTTTTCCCACTTGATGGGTGAATACCCGTTCGGACACGCGTACTCCAAGAAAAAAAGACCAGCCACAGGCCAAGCGCAGCCCGAGGATAATGTGTCAGACAATTCAGAAGGCAATGATGCAGTCTCTCCACCTCTAGATCCTGCGGTCGAGGACTGTTCTGTTTCAAATCCTCCCATCCTGCTTGACAGAGAAAATCTGCAACCACCAAACAAAATTAAGTTTACTAACAAATCGCAGCAAGATGTCAAAATAAAAACAGAAAATTTCAAGAAGTTGATTATTTCTACGGTCACAAAAAATGGAGGCCCTTGTAAAAACGTGCAAGATGTTGAACAGTTGCTTATGAAAATGAAAGGAGCACACGTTTCTCAAAAGCGAGAGGCCATCCGTGCTGAATTAAACTACCTAAAATTCATCATTGGTAGCAAAGACGAACGGTTGAACCGATTAGGCTATACTTTGCCTGAAATGCTTGAGAAATTAAATGCCATCTTGTCTTGTGAGAACCAGTCTACAAGCTTGGCGACTGAGCCGCCTAAAAATGTGGATACCGGTGTTGAGTCGGAGACAAATCAAAGTACTTTACAAGATACACAAGTACAAGCCATGAATCAATCAGTATAGTCTTTTAACAGGGAAATCTACTGTAATTTTGCTGGGTTACAGATACAATGTTTGAGACTTCACCTGTATCATAGATTTATAATTTGCAGTCGTCATTTTATTGTAGAAGATGTAGATCTATGTTCTCTATTTTCAAAAAAAAAAAAAAAAAAAAAAAAAACTAACGTTTTTATACTAGGTCTTTAATTTGCGCTTATCAAGTTTGTTATAGTTACTTCAAGTACATGTATAATGTGGATTTATTTTCATAGCTTGTTTTTGTCAATATAACCAGCAGATAATAAACAATTGTTTAAGTTACCTTTTATGTAGTTTTTGTGTACAACTTAAACTCATGATCATCAAATTATTTCTGTATGCTCAGTTTTATTTCGTAATGCTAAGAGTCTGATTTAAAAGTCCATTCAGTTATAATGTTATTGAAGATATGCTTCTAAATGTGCACAGGTTACATGTACAGTTTTGAATGAGTTTTTACCCCCTTACTGCAAAAATGATGGCTGCAATTAAGCATTGAGTCTAATTTTAGTTTCACAAATGTTATTTTATTATAACGGACAAAATGGTTAAAAGTCAGAATATGAATGTACTACTGTAGGTAATCAACAAAAAAAAAAAGATATAAGATGTGATCCTTTTTTCCACTTGCCCTAAAGGCCTCTACTGGCAAAATTTACTGTTTTTGGTTATTGGTTCATGTTTAGCAACAACATTCCTAAACACTTATCCTTAGATAACCTTTATCAGCTCTGTGAAAAACCTTTGAGCTTGCCAAGGTAAAAAGTCGTTGCCATAGATTCAGTTGCAATAATATTTAGGCCATGTTGTAACTTGTTGTGGGATAACATGAAATTAAAATAAAACATGGTTTATTGTAATGGGCCCCCCACCAAGTTTTCTGTCAGTACATTTTTTTTAATACCCTACCAATTTTTTATACCCTACCAATTTAATATCTAACCACCATCAAGGGATTTTATATCTACCCTCTTCCACGTATGTAATCTTCCTTCACCAGCCCTTTCATTCCATTTCAAAAGTAGTAAACAAATAGTTCTGTGGATCTCAGGAAACTAACGTACACATTTAGCAAAGTTTATATGGAGCATCCACATCATAACATTTACTAGGGATGGGAATCACCAGTTACCACCCGATATTACAAGGGTGAGCCAAAAAAATATTCGCACTCTGGCTTTAGAATTTATTTAAATAAGCTTTGAGAAAAGACAAATACATACTTTTGGTGGTGTGCATTTATGTTCAGCCCCCCCTTAATCAATGCTTTGTAGAACCAAGTCTTTTGGGTATGACTCTACCAGCTTTGCATATCTTTCCAAGTCGTCCTTTTGCAGACACTAATGATTTTTTCTAATATTGATTTGTATGATCTTCCATCTTACAATCAACAGTGACCAGCTTCCCACAACATGGTGCTGCCACCACCATATTTTATAGTAGGCATGGTGTATTCAGGGTGATAGCCAGTGGTTAGTTTAAAAAGGTTAACCTTGGTCTAATCTGACCAGAGCACGTTCTTCCGCATGTTTGCTGTGTCCCTCAAATGGCTTGTCGCAAGCTGCAAACTGGACTTCTTATGGCTTACTTTCAACAATAGCTTGCCACTCTTGCATGTTTGTAGAGTACACGACTAATGCGTGTTCTGTGAACCCACCTGAGCTGTGGATCTCTGCACCTCCTACAGAGTTACTTAAGTTAATTAATTGCCTGGCCTATTAGTTTTTAGTGAACGACCAAGTATTGGTAGGTTTGAAGTTGTGCCATACTCTTTCCATTTTTGGATTGAAAGCTTGGAATATTTATATCCTAATCCTGCTTTAAACTTTACAACTTTATCCCTGACCTGTCTGGAGTATTCCATGGGCATCATGATGCCGTTTGTTCACTAATGTTTTTTAACAAACATCTGAGGGCTTTACAGAACAGCTGTATTTATACTGAGATTAAGTTACACACAGGTGGACTCGATTCACTAATTAGGTAACTTCTGAAGGCAATTGATTCTGATCAGATTTTAGTTTGTGGTATCAGAGTAAAGGGGTTTGAATACGAATTCACGCCACACTTTTCACATTTATATTTTTCTTATTTATCCTCTCCCTTACACTTTACAATTATTTTCCACTTGTGTTGGTCTATCACATAAAATCCCAATATAATACATTTAGATTTATGGTTGTAATGTGACAAAATGTGGAATATGCATTCCACATATGCAATATGTGGGGTATGCATACTTTTGCAAGGCCCTGCATAGGCCCATCAATAAGCATTCCGCTGTAACAAGCACTGATAATGTTGCTCTACTGGACCTTGAAAATCCCAGAAAACTGTTAGCAACATTTTTGGTCTGAGATGGAGGGTGACAGGAAGCCTTGAATGGAAAACGCTGATAATACAGTGATAATACAATTGTATATCATCACATTACCCACGTGCCGATTTGATTAATATTGCAATATTGTAAGTATCATGATATATATTTTTTTATCAAATCCCAAAAAAATTATATTGCTTTTTTTGTATTTTTTTTTTTTTTTAGATTTTTTAGAACTTTAAGACATGAAATCTTTAAAAAAAATTGTCATCATTTAAAAGGTTTATACCTTAGCTTCACAACTAAATTGAACAAAAAATAATTGTAAAATTCTGTGCTTATTAAACTGTTGTATAAAAGCAATATCACATAATATTGTCCCGTTGGACTGAATGGCTGTGATATCTTCCGCACCTGGCCTGCGTCCTTGTGCCTACCCCTGTATCACAGCTGTGCTCATATTGATTACAACAGCACTCTGTCTTGTGTGATATTGCTTAATTAATTGTTAAATAATCACATGTAATGACCATTTGGTTTACAATTTTCTTTCAGCTATAATAGCGAAATGTGGTGGAATCATGCTGCTGTCACGCACATTTTGGTGGCCTTTTTCGGAATGGGATCATGGATAGCTGTAAACTCGTTTTGGGTTGAGTTGCCTGTGGTGGTAAGCGTTTTGCCAGAAGGTAAATCATTTCATTTTATTGAATAATCATAGTGTAATCAATAATATTCATAGTGTAATTAAGTGTGTATAAAAATACATAAATATTTAATTAAACTGAATTTATTAACAAAGTAACAGAAATTTAAGGCTAGAAACATGATTTTGCATGGCTGGTAAAATCATCTTCTGTTTTCTGTTTGTAGGGTGGAATTTGCCAGCTTATCTTTCAGTACTCATTGCTTTTGGTAATGTGGGTCCACTGGCTGTCACTATAACCCACCACTTTGCTCCTGGGTGTCTGAATGAGCGTGTCCTCATTCATGTCATACAGGCCCTGGCGGTGCTTGCTTCAGCCTTTCTCGCCCTCTTCTGGTCAGAAGTGGCTACAGTTGCTGGGGCACAAAGATCCATTGCTTTCTTGTTGCTCTCTTTGGTGCTGGCAACTGTGTGCTGCACATCTAACGTTACCTTTTTGCCCTTTATGTTTCGTTACCCTCCACAGTACATCCGGACATTTTTTGTGGGCCAGGGGCTCAGTGCGCTTTTCCCGTGTATCGTGGCGCTAGGACAAGGTGTGGGAAAGGTCGAGTGTGTTGAGACGGAAAATGGCACACATCCTCATTATCTTAAAGAGAACTTCCCAGCACAGGACTTCTTCTGGTTCTTGTCTGTCATGCTGGCCATCTCTTCACTCTCCTTCTTGGCACTGACATACACAGTTGCTACATCTTCTGAAGCAAGTCAGGTTCCAGAGCAAGAGACTGAGAAATATCAAGGACAAGAGACACACCCGTTACAAAATGAAGCAACGCCAGTATCCGAGGAACATGCGGAAGTAGAGAGAAAGGACACTGTTGTGTCTTTTTGGACTTTACACAATATCTACCTGCTCCTGCTCCTCGGAATCTCCACTGCTCTTACTAATGGAGTGTTGCCGTCAGTTCAGAGCTTCTCCTGCCTGCCGTACGGTACCATGGCTTTTCACCTCTCTGTTGTCTTGGGAAATCTTGCCAACCCTCTGGCATGCTTTGTGGCCATGGCTGTTATTCTAAGGTGGGTTCATAAAAATGTTTTCCGTCTGCTAATGCAACATTTTGCAAATCAAATTTTACAAAGGAGTAAAGTATATACATTGTGCTTTCCTCTGTTTATTTGTCTATATACAGTATATCAATGTGAATTTCCCCATAAGAAATGTTGGAAACTTAGATTTGTTCCACAACCCCAAAATTCCTATAAAAATGCACTTTACTGTTTAAAAGAATCCCGACATAGCAGTGTTTCCTCCTTTCGTCTTACAGGGTAGCCCCCTCCCCTCCTAAATAAGAGAGGAGGGAGGAGGTTGCTGTGTAGGACAACGCACACACACACGGAAACAATACTCTGTCAGAAAACTTCTTTAGCAAGGAACCTCTCTAATGACACTTGCTTTTGCTTTACGTGCAAACACACACACACACACACACAGTCACACTGGTATAATAAACAGTACACACCCGCACGGATGTTGACTATACAAGTGATGCCTACTTATTGAGACTAAGGGTGGGAGATGATTACCCATAATCCCACAGCGCGCAAGAGAGAAGAGCCATTGCCCCTTGCTTGGTTATTAAGTAAATTTCTTTTATTTATTTATTTAACGCTCACAGACCATGGTACTCACAATCCAAGGTTCCAAAGTACATATTCAACCTCATTTTTAATTATACTACGGAGTTGTTACTGAATCTTATTGACCAAATGGTGTTGATTTAATTTACAATTTAATATTACTGGTGTTAATATTAATGGACTCATTGAAATAAATAACGCCTACATAATACAATACAGTGTACAGTGCTCTTTAGTAAAGGAAATATGCAATGAATTAGATATAATAATGAATGGTTTGTACATTTACAGAATCAGGTTTTACCTTTTACAGATTTTCTGCTAGTCTGCAAGATATAATGTTTTATTTTTTATTTATCACATATACTGTACATTTATAGCACAGTGAAATTCTTTCTTCACATATCTCAGCTTATTTGAAAGCTAGGGTCAGAGCGCAGGGTCAGCCTTGATACGCTGCACTGGGAGCAGACATGATTAAGGGCTTTGGTCAAGGGCCCAAACTGTGGCAGCTTGGTGGTGTAACTATAAGGACGAATGTGATGTTATTTTTTTAATGCCATAGGTCCAGTGTTGGCCTTACGTTAATGTCTCTTGGAGGAGGGCTGTTTGCTGTATATCTGTTAGTCCTGGCCGCTCTTAGTCCATGCCCACCCCTCTTGGGAACCAATGCAGGAGTGGCTATGGTGGTAAGTGATGACAAATTTATATAAAATTAATATTTAATAGTTTCGATTCAATAGGGAGGTAAACTTTGAACCTTCAGTTCAATTAAACCACAATAAGAATTAAAAACCATTTAGTGTTGAACGCATCCCCTAATGTTGTTCTCTCCACAGGTCATCTCATGGATCATCTTCACATTTTTGTTCTCGTATGTAAAGGTGGTGGTTAGCACTCTTCTCCATGAGCAAGGACACACCGCTCTGCTCTGGTGTGGAGTGTTCATCCAGGTTGGTTCTCTCATCGGAGCACTCACCATGTTCCCGCTAGTGAGTGTGTACCAGGTATTTCGGCGAGCTCAAGACTGTGTGAACGCCTGCAGCTAGCACCAATGTCGACAGACAACCACACTCATTTTGTGCCTTTATCTGATGAATAGATTTACAGAAGGAATGGAAATGGGAAGAATTGTGAAGTTTCTGTCATTATAGTTTGAAGTAATACTGTTTTAGAAGAAGTAAAGGGGTTTTTGCAATTCTAAAAATAAAAATGCCACTTGCACACGCAAGAAAGAATCCAATGTTTGCAACAAGACGCACTCGGTAATAGACTCAGTAAAGTCATAAATTATGACTTTAGTCTCCACATATCACCACAGATTTTGTCTGCCTACTTTGGTGTAGACTGTTAAATATTTTACAGCTCACAGCAAAATGTTGTCCATAGTCTAAAAAGGTTACATGAGGTCATTCCTCACCTTTAAATTCACAGGTTTGTCAGCTAAGGAGTGCACTGCTATAAGAAAAAAAATAAACAGAGAAAATTTTACGTCTTTAAAGGAAATCTGAAAATTACAGACTTCAGAATTCATTGTCAACAGAATTCCTTGTTGTTTGATCGATTATAATAATAATAGTTATAAAATGTGTAATAATAATTATAAATAATTATTTAACCAATTAAAGAGTTTCACTAAACAATCATAACTGTTCCATATATTATCATTCCACAATGCCATGATAAATTAAATTATTATTATAATTTCTCTTTATTCCACTGTAATAGCACTAATATTTATTGTTTTACTTTATATTTATATTAACTCTAATTTTAATGACAATTGTTGGGGTAGATAGATTCATTTAGACAACTTTACAAATTGTCAAAATTGCATAATTTTAAGTAATGTTATAGAATGTTTATTTTAATGTTTTTGAAGATCTTTTATTTTAACCTGAGCTATGCTCATTATTAACCTAATTATAGGACTGTATGGAAAATTGACTTTATGGACAGTTGTAATACTGTAATTATTTAGTGCAATGTTAAGTATTTTCATTTATCTTAAGGAAAATTATAAGAAGCTGCCTATCTTACACTACACTAAATACAGCTAAATACAACATCTAGTTTATTGCAAATGATATCCAAAAAAAACAAACAAAAAAAAAAACAAAAAAACATTGAGTTGTCTATGTGATGCTCATGCTTGGATGTTCATGTTTCTACCTAGTGTAGTTTTTAAGATGTGATTATACATATTCAGGGAAAGACCTGTGCTTACTATGATGATGTGTGTATATGATAGTGTGTTTTCTTTGTTTGAAGTTGACTAATTATATGTATTTTAATTATTTACTGTATCTATATACTACACACTGCCTGGCAAAAAAAAACATGTTTCATAAGGGTCAAAATATTGTCCTGCACCAAGCAAAATATTGAAATTTACTGGAATTGGGTTAAGAACTGCTCAATGCAATACTAAAATCTGGAAGGGTAGTACTGAGCCATCAACTTTGTGGAGAAATTTTGGTTAGAAAAACACCATGAATGTGTGTGATCAGAAATCACTTAAATGATTGGCAAAGTTGTATGATAGAAAAAAAATCAACAGTAGAAAATTAGATGTACCTTATGTGTAATAGTGAAAATAGCCTTTTCACAGAGGTAATGGGATGAAAACTTACAGGATTGGGACTAAACAGCAGTGGTCTTAAGGAAACCACTTGTTAGTGAGACTAATCAGAAAAAAAGTGGGAAGAAGAGCATGAAGCGATGCACCAATAATGCATTGTGAAAACTATACAAGCTACTGGCAGTGTCAGGTCAGAGTCAGTTAGTCTGGTCTAGGCTCAGCAAAATTGTTCGGCCTTAAAATTAAATCAGCTGATGACCTTGATGTACTGAATGACCAGATTACCACACCTATGCATATTCCAGGACGCAAATAGTAAAGGGGCATTTCTGGGAGCATAAAGACTCATTTTCACACATAAATTGCCATCACATTGTGCAATGTAATTTAGACTAAAGCCAGGTGAAGTGAACCCTAAAATGTTTTACTTTTTTCCTATTTGGCCAAGGTAGTGTATAAATGCCTAGTCAAAAGGGTTTTCAATGATTTGATTAAATTAAAGATCGATCAGATATTTAATAATATATTAAACATTTACTGTTTATGTATTTTACTTGAATAAATAGTTACAAAATGTTGGTAACAAATGGTTGAAAATATTTTCTCTAATATTTAGAGTATAGAAAAAACTTAAACACCTTTATCTGTGAATCTGATAGTCACACATGAAATCTTTTTTTTTCTTTTATCTGTACTCTGTCATCTTTGTAATAGCTGACTATCATGATTGAATTATGTTTATCAAAAAGATTTTTGCTGAATTACAGTACAGTATTAAAGAATGTCTGATGTATTAAAGATCATCTGGTGCTTGTTTTCACCAATGTTTTCTTTTTAAAAGAAAATCTTTTTGTTTCGACACACTATCACACCTTTGAAGTGTGTGTGTCTGTGTAAAGGATGTCTAAAGTTTCCTGAAAACATAATGTTTTATAATGCAGGCACAATTTACGGGATCGCTGTTAAAGGCTTACTCAAGTTAAAATTTACCAAGGTTTACAAGGCTTATTGTGCATGGTTGGATTTTTTTAAAATACAACCTGTATCTAACTAACATAATTTATCCCATGGGTAAGCTATAATATTTTGTTGAAGTTAAAGTACTCTCAAGCTTCAATTTCATTGCCTAAAGGGCCTTTAATATATGTGATATCTTTTTAGTAATAAGCTGAATATAATATGTTAGGAAAGAAATTGACTTGTCATTTTCTATCTTTATCTGTTCAAAATTTTTCCCTAAACAAACATTTGTGTTCTTGAATATGATAAATCTGCAAAGTCCTCTATATGGGTTTTAATCTCAAGTAGAAGTATAATCAGTTGTGTGCACCTTTGATAAAACATCAACAGGCAGGTCATCTTGGTTGGTCAGTGGACGCACATGTATCATGTCAAGCATTTAAATATTTATCTCGTGCTCCTCAGACGCCAGATCAAACTAACCATCTATCCAGTGAGTATTTAATCTTCTGCCTTAGCATTTTAAAGCACGATGATTGTGCATTTGAATTTATTTTTACTAGCATTTTTATTTTATTGCATAATAATTGCACTCAAATTATAGAAATTCTTTTAATGTGTTCCATGGATCAAATGTTTAGACATATATATTGAAAGCTTTGAATAAAAAGATTAAGTGTTGGTATACTCGCAATGACTTTTGCAGCTGGACAGTCTATACACATTTGTTATTCTGACTGTCAGACTACTGGAACTGTACTGATTGTGTGCAGCCTTGCTTAAAATAAACACATTTTCCTGACATTGTTGGAAAATGATTAGTCACCACTTTAGTACAGCTTTGAGAAACAAGTGGTCTGCATAATTATTACGTTAAGTTTGCATTAGTGCAGTATTATTGTAAACATATTTGCAAATCACAGCTGCACAGAGGAGTCAACAAATAATGTTTTGCATAGGCATGTAGTCTGCAATTAATCTTCAAAAGTTGAAAAGGTTTTTCTTTTTTTCGACATGTCAAAGATATATTTTTTAAACACTTACTAGGCAAGGCTTTGGAAATCCCGATTTAATCCATAGGCAGGTGAACTAATAATTCACCACGTTCCTAATAATTTACTAAGTTTACGACTCAGCTCTGTTTGTGTATCCTTCCTTGCTTATCAGGGTTTTTCTAATAATTTTGATTCATTCGCATTTTATACAAACGTCAATAACTCCTTTTAATTCTCTAAAGCTGCTTTGTGACAATGACAATTGTTAAAAGCGCTATGCAAATAAAATTGAATTTAATTATCAATTCTAATCTATGTTTTGTCTCAGATTTTTGAGTATATCTAACTTACTTTTTGTTGTGATCAATTTGTTAGAGACTCCAAACAGATCAAAGACATGTCCATCCTCACTCATGTCTTAGCCTGCCTGTTTGGGATGGGCTCCTGGGTAACCATATGTGGCCTTTGGGTTGAGCTGCCCCTCATCGTCCCTCAGGTGCCAGAGGGCTGGTATCTTCCCTCCTATCTCTCAATTCTAACCCAGATCGCTAATGTTGGTCCACTGTTTGTCACCCTTATGCACCGATTCCGACCGGGTAGGCTAAATGAAACTGCTGTGATTTACTTCATTGTCAGTTTTGGGACCCTTGCAAGCCTGCTCTTAGCTTTCCTCTGGAAGGAGACGGCTGTTATTCAAGGAGTTGAGCGCAGCATTTATCTCCTTATCCTGACCTTTTTCATCTCCACTGTGGACTGCACCTCATCAGTGACTTTCCTACCATTCATGATGCAGCTCAAGCCAGAGTATCTCACCACTTATTATGTTGGTGAAGGTTTGAGTGGACTGATCCCTGCTCTAGTGGCTCTGATTCAAGGTGTAGGTGTCATGCAGTGTGTCAACGGCACCCAAAACTTTAATCCTAACGAAACAATTAACGGGTCTTTGGACCTGACTGATTACCTAATACCGCACTATGCCCCAGCCAACTTCTCAGCTAAGGCTTTCTTTTTCTTCCTGGCAGCCATGATGTTTGTCTGCTTGGTAGCCTTCCTCCTTTTGAACAACCTTCCAGTAGTGGCTCAAGATCGCTCAATCAGCCTCAAATACCAAGGTGCTATTAAAAATTTGAACCTTGTGAGGGAAGAGAAAATTCCTGAACAGAAACCCATGATGAATTCCCCAAGTGGCATCCAAAAGTCCAAAACGATGTTTGGAAAGGGAACCTACACTTGGTCGCAAATTGTGTACATCTTCATAATCCTAGCCTGGGTGAATGCTCTGACCAATTCAGTGTTACTTTCTGTTCAGTCCTATTCGTGTCTGCCTTATGGAAACCATGCTTATCATTGGTCTGCTACTTTGGCCTCCTTAGCAAACCCATTGGCCTGCTTCATTTCCATGGTGTATGCTCAAAGGTGAGTGACTACTTTATTCTATTTCTTAGAGGCAGAAAAGGTTTGACACTTTGGAGAATTTTGTGAGCCTCATTTAAACTACATTCAAACATAGAAACCCTTCCATAGAAATATGTTCTTTCCCTGTTTAAAGGTCACTGGTGCTCATGGGGTTTCTAACTGCTTTTGGCTCTGTTATTGGTGTTTATATCATGGGGATGGCAGTGCTGAGTCCCTGTCCACTTCTGGTCAACCACATGTCTGGAGCAATTCTAATAGTAAGTTTTCTGTTCCATAAAAATTACTTAAATGAAGCTTTTTCAAAGATTTTAAATCTTCTTTTATGTTTTGTTTGTGGTGACCTGGAAAGACTACCAAATTTCCCAAAATTTAATTATTATTTGCACATGGTCATAAGTTCTATCCTAAAATCTGGCCATCCTAAAAGTAAAAAGCAGAAACATTACATGTTGAACACCTTGTTTTTTTTTATTATTATTAAAATTTGTTTCTGACTTGTATCTTTCACCATGGTACACACACTCCCTGGTCCAGTAAAGCATATAATAAAACAAGCAAATACTTAAGAGCCGTTGATTGGATAAAGTTCTAGGTTTCAGCTGGCAATGCTTTTTTTCAGCCTTAACTGATGCAGTGAGTAGCTTTTTGTGTCTTAAACGATAAGATCAGAATCTGTGGGTGTGGAAAATGTTACTGTATTTCAGAAGAATCAAATTATTGGCTTGCATCAAACAAAGGAAACAAGAAAGAGATGAAATGACTGAAATTGTGTTAAGAACTGTTCAATGCACTATTAAACCCTGGAAGTACAGTATACAGTTATCCTGCTCTGTCAACTTTCTGTCAACACAGAAAAAAAGGGGGGAAAAACCCTTAATGACTGTGATCAATGAGTCATAAACACTTGGAGAAGATACAAAAGTTACATTCTAAAAAGACAATAGAAACCACAGCTTAAAGCTCATCAGCTTAAATTGTGAAAGTACAGTGGTTCTGGGAGCATGATGATCATTTTCACGCATGAATTGGCCACCATAGATTCCTGACCTTAACCCTATTGAAGTTTTTGGGTGTGCATTTAGGAAAGAATGCAACTTTAGACAGAAATAAATATGAGGTTGAATAAGGTTGAAATTTTGCTGCGTGACAGGAAATGCAGCTTTCCAACAACTTAAAACAAATCATTTACTAAGAAAATCATGCATAGCAACAACATTAAAGGCACACTGACTGGATGCATTAGTAGAGTTATTAAACTGGCTCATTAATGAGAGGTTTTGATCAGTTTTAAGTACCGGTTTGACCTGAACAACCCTCATATACTGTATGTCTATATAAATTTGACCATAATGATATTTAGTGGATTTTTCCAGGTTGCCACACATATGTACACATACGTACAGTATGTGTAAAAAAAAAAAAAAAAGTTTTTTAAAAAATATTTGTAATCGTCATTGTTTATTTAGTTTTTTAAAGTATAAAGTTTACATAATTAAATGTAAATCTTTCTATAACAGGTGGCAGCTTGGACATTTTTCATTCTTACACTGTCTTATGTGAAGGTGATGATTGCAGTGATATTGCGTGAGGAAGGTCACAGTGCTCTAGTGTGGTGTGGAGCAGGAGTGCAGCTGGGCTCACTGCTGGGAGCTGTGATAATGTTCCCTTTAGTCAATGTGTATGACTTTTTCTCTTCAGGAGACCCATGTAACACCAGGTGCTAATGTCAAAATGCGGTAAATTAGAAATCTATTATTTGCTGAGGGAATATGGAATTTGGCATACATTACACACTAATATTTTAGTATTAGTTATTTCTGTATATAAAAAGAGATTTTCTTTAAACTCATTGTTAGCTTTGTAACATTATAAAGATTTAGCATTAATATATTAAATATGGTTGTTGTTGTTATTATTATTATTATTATATTATAACTACTACTACTACATAAAAAGAAGAATGAATCTGCTGTAAAAGCATATCTGTTTGAAGAATCCTGTCAGTCATGTATCTGATCTAGGTGGTGGTGGTGGTGGTGATGATGGCGATAATGATGATCACCAAAACGGTTTTGCAGTATAAAATTCTCATGAAAAATGACATGTATGACTGACAGGATTCTTCAGATATGCTTTAAAGCATACCCATTCTTTTATAATAATAATAATAATAATAATAATAATAATAATACATTTTAGAAAAAATAATATTTCTGTAGTGAAAATAAATGCAATTAAATGTAAAGAGATCTGCTTCAAAATGCTGCAGTGTGACAAAATTACCACTTGGTGGCAGTGTGCACATATTTTTAATATCTTTTTGTGTTTGGAAAGAAATTTAAAGACAAAACATGAGAAAACACATTTCTTATATAACACCAAGATATTAGGTGCAAGCTAGATAGATAGATAGATAGATAGATCTACCAGAATGATAAATAGACATCCAATTATGACAATGTAAAGAATTTAATTAATAGCAGCAGGATTGTTTGAGGTTTTATCATGTAACAAAAATGGTCAAATACTGTAAATGTAAAGATATTGTTTTCACATGTGCTTTACATTTTTCAAAAGAGTTAACAGCCTGAGGGCCCGTTGATGATGATGATGATGTTGTTTATAATAATAATAATAATAATAATAATAATAATAACCAAACTAAAATGATGAAGGTCTTGGTCTCTGGTATAGTACCTGATTTAAGCTACTAATAGCACTGTTACTTCTGGGCCATGGCTCTGATGATAACACAGCCAGGGCGGGTTCTGTCACCATGGCTGTGTCAGTGGGGATTCATGCCAATGGAAAATATGCCTGCTGTCCTGGCAGGTGTCACAGGGGTCTGGGCACAGAGCCTGAGCTCCACAGCTGTTTTTCTGGTGCTGCACTTCTCCTGATATCTCCTTCATGGTTCTTTAGGGACCAGACAGTTTACCCCACTCCACATTAATGGCACAGTGGAGTTCTGATAGTGTAGGTTCTCACAGGGGTGGGAGTTTTTTTTTAATTTTATATATAGTTATGTGTGTAGCATGTGCGACTGTGTATGTTTGCCACAGCAACTGTATGTGGAAAAGAATATTTACAGTACAGAGTACAGACCCTTCTTAGGAGAAAAAAAAATCAAACAGTAAGGTTAAGGGTTCTTAATAAAACCTGATTAACAAACCTTTTTAAAGAGTGAATCTGTAAATCATTTTTAACATTGTTGATTTTTTATTTACTCAATATAAGTGTGTTGTGTTTTATGCATTGCAAATTTGTCATATTGTAATAGCTGTGATACTTGGGTGAATAATAGAGTCTCATAAAATAACTAAAGGTTGACTAAAACAAGATAGATAGCGGATGAATAAATAGAAATGAATAATAACCATTAAGAGTACCATTCAAGTCAAACCAGGATTTGTAATGAAATTTCTGAATGAAGGCGTAAAGACATTTACAGAATATAACACCGTGATGAGACTCTTTGCCACAGTAAAACATTTGAATCATTTTAAAGAAGGCTGTGTGTCCATGAATGACGATGCTGGGCGAGGTGGATTGGAACCCACTACTATCGTTCCTGTGAACATTTAACAAGTGGAATGCCCGATCCTTGACAATCAACAGACAACTTTGTCACCAACTTGTGCCAACATCGATCTGTGAGAACTGTACACACAATTATTTACCAACACGATTTGCACATTACAGGAACTCAGCTGGAAGTTATTGTACAAGTTATTTCCACTGACCTCACTCCAAGCCTTTTTCACATGTTTGGGCCATTAAAGGAGTTCCTGGGAGGCCAGCATTTTAGATGTGAAACAGGCAGCCTGATCATGGCTTCTGCATACAGAGAGAACTTTCTACATTGATGGTATTCAAGCACTAGTGAACAGCTGGGATAAGTACATTAGTGTAGCAGGGGATTATATAGAGAAACAAATATAGAAATAAATCCATTGACTTTTTGCCCTCTTAACTGATATTCAATCAATAGTACCACATGATATGCAAATTAGTAAATGACAGACCATACAATTAATCTCATTATAACTTGACTAAGTGAGAGAGAATGCAGTAGGTAGACAATTATTTTAGTTTGTTTGTTTTTTCTTTTTTACATTATTTTTATTAATTAAAAATGTGTAAATTTTTCAGGATTAAACAATTTTTTAAAACAATTTTGCCTTTGTAATGATTATTTTCTCTACAAATAAACCTACCTAACAAAACACACACACACACACACACACACACACACACACACACACACACACATATATATATATATATATATATATATATATATATATATATATATATATAATCTTTATATATGTCTTTTTCAAAAGATTATTTTTTGTCAAACAATGTAACAAAAAAAATCTCAGCTATCAGAATTTTAACAGAATTAGATTGTCATCACCCCCCCCACACACACACTCAGTACTGTTGATCATCACTTTATTTTAATATTCTCATTTTAGTATGCCGTCTAAAAAACAGTCATGTTCAAAAGTTAGTAACCCATCTTTTCTTTTTTTGTGTAAAAACAATAAAAAACATCTGATTGATTTGACAAATACAACAATTTTTTACAGTAAAATTATTTATTTAACAGGAATTAAACCAAAAAAGGAAAAAACAAACAAACATGAGGGCAATACTACAAACCTTTTACTGCTTATACATGATTTAAGAGGTAAGTTGTAACCAGGTGCTGCTAATCATCAGCCCCTGATTATAGATCATCAGCATGAGATGATCAGACATCTACAGTATAAAAGCAGAAGTTTTGGCAGTTTGCTGGTCTGGAGCATTCAGGTGTGTGTATCACACTGCCAATAGGGAAAGACATTAGCAATGGTCTTAGCAATTGTTCCTGGTCTAATCAATTGTTGCTGCAGAGCAATCTGTTCTTAAGACATTTCCAAATAATTTGGACTTCAACATTCAACAAATAGAAATATAATTTACGAGGAAATCTTCCCAGGAGTGGATGTCCTAGCACATTAAACCCAACTTCAGATTGTACAATGCTCAGAGAGAAAAAAAAAAAAACAAGAGCTACAGTCCTAGACCCTCCAGGACTCACTGAGGATGTTAAATATTAAAGTCACGGACAGCACAATTAGAAGAAGACTGAACAAATATGGTTTGCTTGGAAGGGTTGCCAGGAAAACTGTCTTTCTCCTAAAAAGAACACAGAAGCATGACTGAGGTTCACAAAACTGCATCTGAAAAACCACAAGCCGTCTGGGACAATGTGACATGGCCAAATGAGACTAAAGTGGAGTTGTTTGGCCTTAATGCCCAGTGCCATGTTTGGTGAAAATCAAACAATGTTTCAAGAGAGACAGCACTGTCAAGCACAGCAGTGCAGGGGTGACGATTTAGGCTTATTTTGCAGCCAAAGGACCCGGGCACCTTGCAGTTATTGAGTCGACTCTGTATATCAGAGTATTATAGAGGCAAATGTGAGGCTCAGCTTTGGATCATGCTTTGGACAATGATCCCAAATCTGCCAGCAAATCTACAAGCTAGTCAAACTCTAGACCTCAACAATTATTGGCATTGTGAAAAAAGTTTTCACAAGTTTTCACAGCATTTTTATTATGTTTTTACACACACAAAAATAAAACATAGGATTAAAAGAGGGGGTGCTAACTTTTGAACATGACCGTATTCTGCCAGTAATTAATTTGTTTGTTTCATTTAATATACATAAGAACTTGTACTGAATTTTGAATTTGAATTCCAATGTAATTGTAATGAAATATACTTGTAATGTGATGTAATTATAATGTATTTGACACAATAAAGTTATCTTAATAATGATGCTTAAACAAAATGATCAATCACATAATATATTACAGTTGTATTAGTTTGTTTTAAAGGCACAACAAAAATGTTGTAATCCTTTCTGATAACATAACAAAGATAACATTTTTAAGCAATCACACCCTTTTACACCTCAAAAGATCTTTAATAAATGCATTTATTGTGCATATTTTGCTATTGCTAATGCAAAAAAATGTACTTATGATTGAAATTTGGGATACAAGATGCTGGCATGAAAAACAGTATTCTGGTATGTTACTTTCATGAATTCACTGTCAGGAATAAAAATACAAAAATCATACGCTGTAAATTTTTTTTCCCTCAAGAGATCATTAAGGAGAAGTACAATGTAAAGTGCATACATTAGCTAATAACCTAAAAAACAATGGCATCAATACTATTACAATATTGAGTTTCAGAAAAAAGAAAATAGTTGCGGGAAAAAAAATATTTTCCTGTCATTGGCTAGATAAAATGATTATATATATATAAAAAAAAAAGCCAAAGTGGGCATCATGCAACTAAGCAGAAAAGGGAATCTGTGTTCATATCGATGCACATAAGGCACAAAATGCTCACAGAGGCACAGAGAATATACAGGTGTTATATAGGTAGTGCAGAGGAAGTTCAGGAATAAAACAGATCACGGTCTAACCTGAATAATACACTTTGGTTTAGAAATTATTGAAATGTAAGGCTGTACTGCTTGTTCCATTTAGCATTTAATCTCCTACAAAACCCGCTACGTAATGTACAGTAGTTTCCTGTGTACAGTTCATTCCAGCTCAGGAAGAGACAATAAATATGATTATCTTGCAATATATTTAAAAAAATGCAATTCCAGTTATTTGTTTTGTTACATCTTATCAAAATTTCAATGTAAGCAAAAGGAATGGCTTTTCAGACATGATTCATTACAATATTAGTCACTGATCTAATTACAATAATATGACCATTAATTTTAAGACCCCTCATCACACAGTGAAGACCATAATGCTGCCATAGCATCCTAAAAATATCAGAGAACACAGTGGGGTGAAAATGTGCATTTATCAAGTTTGTACTACTTCCTAGCTTCGTCCCTGTCATGTTGTCAATCATTTACTATCATGCACATGATCATGCATCCAATGAAATTAAACTGAATTATTACTGTGTGCAATCAGATCACACTACACTCTTAGCAGGAGCTTATCACACACTTGCTACGTTGCTATTAGCCACAACACGTGCAGTGCTTTGTGGTGTGAGGAATACGATCTAGTATTTGTACTGAATTCTCTAAACCGTAACACAGATGGATGATAACCTCCAGCATGCACACCAAAAATGTGTTAAGCTCAAGAACATAATATAAACATAACATTGTTTTCTACGACGTGGCATGGACCTACCATGGTCATAGCAAAATCCTTGACACAGCAACAACGGAGTGACATGCCAATAACAGCCTGGTGTGGATAAGGCGTGTTGGCATATGTGCATACATTAAAGATTTGACAATTAAAATGGTATTAATGAAAATCAAATTGCACTTGGGTAATAATTTAAAGAGCTACACAAGGAAATGTAGAGGGGGCAAAATCAAATTAAAACCAAAACCTAACACCATACACAGGGCTTGGTCCATCAGTTCACACACATTGTTTTGGTAGTATATTGTTATTCCATATACGTCTGTGCTGCTTTTTTTTTAATTCATTTTTTTAGTCAGTCTTTTAGATCTGACTGCTTTACAATTGTAAGCTTTGCAATCGACGAAAGCTTTGTTGTTTTTGCACTCAGGCTAAGTGGACGCTTGTTTTTGTTCTGGTATGAAAGATTCAAAATGTCAGTTTCTTCTGTCTGATTCCCGTCCCGTTGTCGCTATGCGTGGGTATGTACGGAGATGCTGGACAGGTCGTTCCTTATGATCTCATTGACTGCAAAAAAAGAAAGGGAAACTTGGCGTTACTTGAGTAGTGCATAAATACAACCAGGATTCAGTGTGACATTTCCTGTGAAGGTCATAATTATAATCATTCCACCTAAGCAATCATGATAAGATTTTATTATTTTAGGGGTTTATATATTATTTTCATCATATACTGTACTGTAAGCTCATCCAGTAAACATCAAGGCATGTTTATATTTCGAGTGATTGTGTGAGAAAAAGAGAAAAGGAGGATGCTGTGCCATGCCCTCTGATCAGAGAATCCCAGCGCTCTGGTGTCCACTGCCTTCCTGCCTGCTGTATGTCTCACGGCATTCCCACAGCCGAGGATTCTTTCAGACTCTGTCAGCTATGTTCTTTGGCTTTGACATGGGAAGTGACAGTACACGGCTCTAACTTAAATCAACTCCAGGGCTTCCTAGACAAAGCGATAGCAGGGACAAGCGGATAAGCCCGGCTTGTGTAATTACTGTGTTAGTATGTCTGAAGCAGACATACAGTATTATCTTACCGCATTCCCATAGGAAGCATTTTGTGACTATAAAAAAAAAATCTAATCTTTTATATCTGTTAAATGGAAACATGAACATTTGAACTAAATCATTACCTTTAAGAACACAGTATCAGGTAGTGCGAGTGTACTAAAACAACATGTCTTTTCTGTTTTGGACAGAGAAAAAGATTAGAAGTGGCTGCATTCCTCAAATTGCACATAAACACCTGGAGACACACTCATGCATCTGGTGCTTTTTTCCCCCCTCATTCACAATGAAAAGGATTGTAGCTTGATTTGAAGAATTACAGCCTTTTCACAACCAGCCAAATCATTTTGAAATAACACTTCGAACTGAGCATGGCTTTTTAAGACATTCCTAAACTAAAATGTTCACCACCGAATTATAACTGGAATCTTTGCTAAGAAAGAAACACTCTGCTGTAATGACAAACTAAAACCATTGTGGATTAAAAGTGTTATAAAAACAATGAACTACATTTAAGGATTTCTTTCGAAACAAGTTTTATTGGGATATTTTTTTTCTTTGTAAAGGAAGCTCTCTGTTATTGGGTTTTATGTGAAACCTTAAGGGGTTTCCCGAGAGAAACAAACAGAAAAAAAAAAAAAACATTTATGGTGCCAAATATAACCGTCTCCAAGTATTTGCTTTATGCCTGGGTTCGATTTGGAACCTTTTCTGAAATAAAAATAAACCCTCTATTTTATTCCTCTAAGAAATAAAACTCAAGTATATTTTAAGGTTCTAAACTGTTTCATAAGACTTGATTCATTCTGCGGTGAACGGTCCAGCTTTCAAATGGGGTTCCACGCAGACAAACCAATGAACCACAGAAGGTGCTAAACTTACCCTGTTCTATGAATATTCTACTATTCTCCTCAAGCTACAAACTTGGACAAAAATCATTTCATAAGCCTTCATTTTGCGCTTAATTGTTCCATCTTTCTAAAGCGGATGAATCCCCTTTAAAGCCTTTTCACATAGAGACAAAGCAAACAACCAAACAAATGAAACCACCAAATTTAACTTGTTAAATTTTTTTTTTGTTGTAAAGTTCAGACTGCAGTAAATGTGTTGTTTTGCACAAAGGGAAGAAAAAGGAAAACTTGAGCCAGGGAGAAAAAGTGAGAGGGAGGGAGCGAGCAGCCACGTGAGCTGGAAGCTGTGGGTTTCCTTCCAGCCAAGATTGGGAAGCCTGCTGAGGAATTCCCTCTGAATGACCCGTGGCCTTGGCGCTCCCACCACAAAACAGCCTCGGGGACCGAGAGGCAGTCCAGATTACTGACATTCCCCATGAAACAATAGAGCCCAGGCTTCCTTTCATCTCCTGATGTGGTGTTAAGGAGACGCCCTACCTGACCGAGGCCTGACCAATAGCTCAGTGCATCCTAACGCGAACTTCTCATCCGCTCGCAAACGGATAGGGTGTGAACGATCTCGGAACTCCAGGAAGGGTCACAGAAGTGTTTACATTTAACTAGAAATTAGAGCGAAATATGAGAAATTGGAATCAGGATCACCCACATAAACATAAAACTAACAGAACCTCATGCACTTTATTAAGATAACCAAAAAACCTCATTAATCATGAGTAAGGAAAAGCAGCATACTGTGTGTTACCACAGATCTGGAAATCAGAAATCATTTCAGAGTATCATGAGGAGGAGTTTTCTCATGGCTACAGAGTCATAAATATAGGGGAACCTCACATTTCATTTGGTCTCTGTCTACGAGCTACTGGATTTAATCAGCTGTTACTAATATTCGTGCAGGAAAAGAATTAGCATGATGGCTGAATTATGGGGAGCGAATCACAGACGCTCATCTTTGAAACACCAGACCATGCTGAAACAATTAGACGCCTTTGACAGTCAGGAGTAATTTGCAAGGATATGTCCTCGTGACGAATTCTGGCAAGCCCTGAGAACGCTCATGAGAGTGGAGTCAATATTCAGATCACTCGAAATGCTCCCATCTGTTAAAACACAGGAGGTGTTCAGGAAGAAATACCTGTCTGGGTGTCATTGTGCACTAAACTTTCATTCAGAGAATTTATTACAAGCTGCAGCTATTACTTAAATATTAGTAACGGTTAAATAGCCTGCAGGTGTAGATGCTCGAATCGAAGCAAAGCAGATGTGACACCGGTCATGGAAGTTTTAATAATGCGCTTAGATCACAGGATTCTCGCTATTCATGAAGCATCAACAGAGAAGTAATGACAAATTAATCTCCATAGGCAAATACAGTGGATTCTTTTCATTCTATAATAATGCTAAAATATTAATTATTCTATTATCGCTAATTTTTCTCTATTTCTACCAGTGATTTAAATGTCTAGGTCTGTGCACAAGTTCAATATGAACCCCTCTATTCTCCATTTAACATCTGCCACGTGTGTCCACTGAGCATTAGGATCAGTGAAACTCAGTCTGCTTGCAACGATGTCTGGCTTTCAACTCACTTGGAGCTGCTTGTGATCAGACGGTCATCCAAGTCTCTTGGTGAAAATAATCCATTTCTACTCAAGTTACTCATGTGCATGGACTCATCAGGGTCTATGCTTCTGGCTCTAAGCTTTTGCAAAGCAAATCTTTGTTATGACCATTTTTCCCCCTTTAACGTCTGCCATGTGTGTCCACTGAGTACTAACAATACGTCCAGTTCTGATCTGGCTCAGTGTGCCTTTCCTCCAGCTTTTCATTACAAACAATAGTATCAGCTAAGATGTCAATACAAATATCCAGACAAGCTAATTTAACTAAACCATATATTAAAGGTTTTTCAGTCGATCCAGACATTTGGTTCCAATCTTTTAGTAAAGTTGTATGCAAATATTTTCACATATCATTCCAAATCGGCCTACAAGCTGCAACAAGATCTTCAAAAGTTACGGTATTTTTAATTTTCTTCCTATTTATTGATGTGTGTTAGTAAACACTTGTGAAAGCGACATAAATGAAATGCCGTATAAGGCAAGGCTCAGAGAGGTGAAAACTGCAAATTGACAGCTTAATGGTAAAGGAGTATACCCTTTGTGAGGCATGCCCTGAATAATGCAGCCATTGCAAAGTATTGTTAAAACAATCATACACCAACTCTCCAGCATTTCATAAGGTGCCATTTCATTTGATCTGATTCACAAGTCACTCACTCACTCACTCACTCACTATATAACTTATCCTGTACAGGGTCACGGGAGCCTGGAGGGTATTGGACTTGGAGCACGGGGTGAGGTACACCCTAAGTGGGGTGCCAATCCATTGCAGGCCATATAAGCACACACACACACACACACACACACACACACACACACACACACACACACACACACACACACACACACACACACACACACATTGGGGAATTTGGAAACACCAGTTGCATGCATGTCTTTGGACTTGCAAAGCTAAGTGAAGCTAAGCAATAAGCATCTTCTTATATGAGGTCACATTAGAAGGAGCTTGTTTAATACCCGGCCTATATATAAAAACAACAATCATTCATTTTTTCCTTGATAAAATGTTGCATTAAAACCACGAGCGCAATTCAAACAACAACATCTGTATGTAAAAGATTGCCCCAGTTCATGACATTCAAATTTCATCATTTAAGGTTGATATAAGTGAATCTTCTTATATGTAAATATATACAAACTGTTGGTTGGTAGCATAATATGTTTTTCAGCTAAGAAGATTTTGATCAGTACAACATTTGGTGTGCAAATGCTTCTGCAAATGATTCACAAATACATTTGTTTGTATCCACTTTGATAAATGACGCCAATAAATGACTTTATTCTGGTTGGGCCAGAACCCAACATTTTTTGCAGTGATTCAATGACTTCCCTTCATCCTGAGTGCTCATGCTCAGAGAATGTTGTGTTTTAGGGCTAGGAGAATTATATCTGAGTCAGACTTATCTGTTTGGTATGGGGTTTGGGTGCCATACAAGGTTCCTAATAAAAAAAATAAATAAAATAAATCAATTAAAAAAACTATGTTGCTGGCAGTTACCATGGCATCTATCTTATTTTGCTGTGAGATTTCATATACGGGGTCTAATGGAATGCCGTCAGTAGCAGACTGGTAACTGAAGCCAGATTAATAAAGCTGTAATGTGAGGCAGAGAAAAGAAAACAGAAAATGAACAGGGTATATTTCAGTCCAACTCTTAATTTCCTCACTTTGGCTATTTTGTTGGTCAAAAGTCAACTCCTAAATACTTTTTATTCACTCACAAAGTAACTAGATGAGACAAAATGGAATTTCTTAAGTGATTATCAGAGGTCTGTCTTTACTATGCGGCCTAGAAACAATCATGAACACCTTAGAGCTGATGCTTTTTAGTGACAAACTAACATGCAGTAGAAATATGACTAATCCAATCTGGTGTTCATTTCCTAATTTATCTTAAAAAAGACAACAAACAAGATGTTTATACTTAAAAAACTTTAACATCTAGGCATCTACATCTTCACCATATCTCCATTATAAGTACAACAATTTCCTTTCTTACTGTGTAAACATAAACAACAGCTCAATTATTATTATTATTATTATTATTTTATTTATTTACTTTTTAATTGTGTAAAAATATTACCATGGTAATGGTACAGGGCTGTTGAATAACTGGATATGAGGTAATCCAGGAACCTGCTTCCTGAATGTGGATAAGCAACAGCTGGGGCGGCCTGATAGAGCACGAACAGACTGCCTCGTCTCTGCCTTCAGGAAACAGTGCAAGAGTGAGGAACTCCTAAACAATCAGCACAGCACTGCTGCTCGTCTCATTATACAACCAAGAGCATCACTGCTCACCATACCCGAGTTTACAAAAACCAATGGGTTGGATACTCAACGCTGAACTTTCATCTCCTGAACCACAATCATTGCCACAACAAAAAAGAAACACCAGCATCCTGTGACACTGTCTCCAAGTTTAACACAGAAACCACATCTAATACATGGCTTTCAAACTTTGGCTTATTGGTCTACAAGCCTGCCTTTCAACTTAATCCTAATATTATTATTATGTATAGGATTATTACTTTCATTGTCAATTAAATTAATCTATCTATCTATCTATCTATCTATCTATCTATCTATCTATCTATCTATCTATCTATCTATCTATCTATCTACAGTTTAATTATTTAGCTCAGCAGGTATTTTGGGGTCTGTTTTTGGTTACACACGAATAATTGTATGACTATCGTTCAGCATATTTATCTTGAGCGTCAATGTCTTCAAATTATTTTACAGAGTACTTGTAAGAAATTTCAAAAGTCCTTAAAGCCTAAAAGCCTTATCTAAGTATTCTGTTATAGAGGAATTTCTTGTATATTAAAAAACAAACTTACAATTTTTAAGGTTTTAAAAGTATAGCAAACACTGACCTTGACTTGGATAATTAAAGGTCAATTGTTATATATAATTATAAATTATAATATAATATATACATATAAATCATATAATATATTGATTTTAATATTATACTGTATATAATTAAAAACTAATGTCTCTGACATCCCCCCAAAAAGTGTTTGTTAATGCTCCAGCTGAAATACTTCTTAGATAATGCATATTTTCACACCTCAAACAGTTACCTCCGTAACTGAGTAATCTGATTGGACGAGAGGCATTCCACGAGTGGTGATATAGAGCATAACAGCACTGGGCCAGTTAACTATACAGTATGTATCACTCTGTGCCACAGTGTATCTAATAATAGTGAAATAGCATAGCTATTAGCATAACACTATTTGGGATTCAACCCAGAGACCTGAAAATTATCTAATATTCTTAAGAAAAAAAATGGAAAATAAAGTCAATCTTGTAAGTTTCTCATGAATATCTCTTCGCCGTTTGGCTACACAGTACCGTTTAGGATTTGTAACTACTTTCACCCCCCATTATTTAGGCTAACAATTGGTCACTAACTGTCAGTCACTAAATATTGGCCAAATAACGGGTTAAATTAACAAACAAATGTTGATAATAAATGATGATATTCCATAAGACTGAGATATCAGTTGTACTAAATATCACAAGTGGCCGTAGATAAAAGGGCGCAGCCCAAGTGTTAAGGGCATCCAACTTGCTCTATGTAAATGAGATATGCTGAGCCCCGCCCCACCAGAGAACTTCAGAGCTGAGCTTGTTTAAGACCCAGCCAATAAAAAAAAATAAAACTTCAACAATCAGTGATTTTTTCCTTGTCACTTTTCATTTGTTTCTTAAAAGTCTAAGATTATACTGATAGTGTACCATCCATGTCCCTGTAAATTCAGTATTATGGTTAAAACAATAAAATAAACTATAGTGATTATGATGCTTTTTCCAACAATTGTATATAATATTAATACAAAATGTTTATTAATGTATACCAGATGCTCTATAGTACTCTTTTATGGACATATGAGATATTAGTACAATAATGCATTTATCTTTTAAATTTAAAACAACGTGAACCAGCAGATCTAAAACGCTATCCGTGGCTATACCAACTTGGCTATCCGTGGCTATACCAACTTATTGCGGTGTGCGGCCACAAGTCATCTCACTTTAAGAAAGTAGAAAAGACATGCAGCTAAGTTAGAAAGTGTTTTTATGAGAAAAGATCACTGCAACCTCTAGCCAGCCCAAGGGGACCCCTAGATCTTATCCAAAGGGAACAGAGTGAAGCCAAAGGCCAGAAAAAGATGATAAATATCACAGAAGAAAAAAAAATTAAAAGGGGAGTACTGTAATAACAGACTGTCTGTAGATTTAAGGTATGTGACAAACATGATTTAATATCAGAACATAATTTAAACGCACCAAAAGCATGAACATCACTGATGTGTCAGAAGATTATTGCCTGAAAAGAATTTAAATTAAATATAGACTTTCAGAGTGACGAATGATTCCACAGCATATATTACCAAATCTTAAGATCACATGCTTCTGTTTTTCTAGATGTGATAGAATATGTGTGGATGACAAGCCCTTAAAAAAACACCTCACCTGGAAGGGCTCAAGGAATCTGGAACCTTGCCAGAACTTTTAACAAGCACCAAGCAGTATTAAATCTAAGTGCTTCGAAAAATGTCAGGTAATAATTTGACAAGCCAACACATAAAAGAACCTACTCTTGGTGACCACACTTTTGTCATAGGCACATGCTTAAAACAGCACGGATAATATTTCAACTGCTTTACTAGCGGTTCCAGTCTGATCCTTTGACATGGCGGAGATGGAGTCCAAGACTAATTAGATGACCCGATCTATTATGTGAGGCAGGTGGAGCACTGTTTAGTATGAATAAAGATTTTGCTCAAATGAAGTATAGGACCTTTTGGTTAGAGACAGAAGTCCCAGACTGTTGAAAGACCAGATGATATAATGAATGTCAGATTTTATTTTCAATATCCATAGAACTAAATGATGTGTTGAGTTAAAACTCCATGCCAACAAATTAGTGCTAGATTACTAAAACAGATTTCTCCGTCGTAGTCCACTGATTAGATAATGTCTATTGACCGAACTTTTTTTTTTCTTAAATAAGACAAAGTGAAACTGCAAATGCTTTGATATAATAGCACTGTTGAATTTTTGATTTTTATTGTTTAGAATGTGCAAACTGAATCTGATTAATTTTCTATTATGCCAACTTTAACAATAGTTCCAACTGCAAGAAAAATCACAGGCTTATTTTAATTAATTTCTCCTAACACAATATGGTTTAGGGACGTATAAAGCCAGTTGCCCCACCTAAAAGGATTTTTTTTAAATGCGTGGAATTGTTCAAATGTACATTACTGTGCACAGGTCTTGAACCACTCCTTATTTCTTCATATTTTGCTTCCAAAAAGCCAAACAGTTTGTATTTTTAAATGTAGTCTTGAGTAATATTTCTCCAGGCTTTCTATTTATTTGGCTCTCATTTTTGGCAAGTTTTGGCTGTCATTTTCCCTCCAGTCCCTGTTCTTGACCAGTTTCACAGATTTTTTTTTTGTTTGTTTAGCCAAACAGTGACCTATGAATTATTCAAGCATAAAAAACATCTTACTTAGGGCATGAACCTGTGAGAAACAGGTACAGATGATGACAGATGATCAGGCCGGTGATTAGTCTACTGGTGATGCTAAATGCTGACTGGTCGGGACAGACGAGAGGGGAAATGAGGTCGCTGTTGGAATTGTTTTATAAAGACCCAATTTATTAATTGTATCTTTAGGAACTTTGCAGCATTAAGCAGTAAAACATTTGTTCACTTTTCTTCAATTTACATAACTGAATTTAATTTTATAAGAATAAACAAGGGGTCCCTCAAGACTTTTGCACCATAACGTATGTATTAGCATTTTGCATGTTTATATGTTTATGTAAAACATGTTCCTTTAAATTTTAAGATGCATGTTTTTTTTCTTTGTCTTGTTTCTTCTAGTGAGGTTGGAGTGGGCACAACAGATTATAACAGCTATAATGTATATAATACCAGGAACTAACATGTTTAGCAAACATTGCACAACTTAAATGGGTGGAGGTGGCTCTGTGGTTAAAACACTGGACATAGTTTTAAGTTCAAGTCCCAGCACCCCCAAGCTTATACTGGTTAAGCAAGGTTCTTAACCCTCATCTGCTCAGATGAACAATTAGGGGAATATATATTGATCTGAGGAAGGACGTTTGCCAAATGCTGTAACTGTAAATTAAATGGAACTGTAAATAGATTAAACACATAACCCAAATACGTTTAAATCTTAATTATTTACACACTTATTTCCTAGTCAGGAAACTGTTATTTACATTTAGGCATTTGGCAGACGCTCTTATCCAGAGCGACTTATTTCATTATTATCTCATTACACATCTGAGCAGTTGAGGGTTAAGGGTCTTGCTCAAGGGCCCAACAGTGGCAACTTGATGGTTGTGGGGTTTAAACCTGGGATCTTCCGAATCGTAGTCCAATGCCTTAACCACTGAGCTACCCCTGGCCTTGTTATAATTCTCGACATGTGATACTGAATACCAAATAAGATCACTAGATGGATTTAATAGTATATCTAATACATGTATGTATGTTAGGGCTAATATTGCAATACTCTATGGGTTGCAGCAAAATAAAATCAAGTGTAAACTGGAGCAATTTTTGGAGAAATATGTAAATGCTGAAAAAGTTTTTTTGTATTCTATTACCTAACACTTTGGGGTTAAGTAGATCAGTTTGTAGATCTTACATACCCCCTGGCATCCATTTTAACTTGAAAAAGTTCTGTGAAGACCAAACTTAATATTCAGATGGTGCATATGGTGCATTATGTGGCTCCAAGTTTCACTGAATTCAACCGCTTGTGTATATAATAGACTTTGTGATGAAGCAATGCATGTTAACCCCCCATCCCCCCCCCCCCCCTTAGGCTTAGGTTAGCCCATAATAATGTGTTTATTTGTGTCTGTATAATATCTCAACATTTTATGAACTGGTAAAATTGAACCATATGAAAATGTATTGAATTGTGTCCACATTGTGTATTACAGACTTTATTGTTTCTGACAACTCTCTAATTAAAAACATATTTGTACTTTTTTTCAATGAAGAGGAAGGGGCAGTTAACAAAGATCCTTTGTTTTTGCCTAAAAGCTTCACTTTGGTCACAGGTGTTTCTTCTAGCATTAGAGTAACTCAAAATATACCAAATAATCAACTAAAATTTGGCAAAAAAGAGGTCAAATAAATATCATTTAACTCAAATAAACTGCCTGGCCCAAAAGAAAAAGGTCACTGTTTCAGAAGGGCCTGCATCAAGCAAAAAAACACAACAAAGGAGAGTGATGAAATGACTGGAACTGGGTTACGAACTGTCCAAAGCATTATTAAACCCTGGACGGGATTGTGCTGATCCATCAAAATGTTGTCAGAAGGAAAACCAATGTCATGAGAACTCAGAGGATTGTGACCAAACACCAAAAGAAAACCAATAGTTTGTGAAACTAATTGGGGGAAAAAAGTTTGAAAGTTATCATTAAGATTAAAGCAATGGGGGAAAAAGGTCATTTGGTCTAATGGATCCTGACTAACCCTATTCCAGAGCGATAGAGGCATTAGGGTAAAAAGGGAAGCATATGCGGAGAAGCAGTGTTCCCATCATTTATAGTGCCTCTGGAAGCAGTCTCTGGAAGCCTCTGGAAGCAGTCTTATGTTCTGGGGTTGCTACAGCTGATGACCTGAATGTAATAATTGACCTTTTTTTCTGTTGGGACAAATATATTCCAGGAAACAAATTGTGAAAGGGTGGTTCTCAGAGCAGGAGAAATCAACAACTCGTACACATGATTTGGCTACCAAATTGAGCACTATAATCAAACCTACAGTAAATGACACAGGTTCAATGGTGTCCACAATTACTGAGAGTTTCTTTTAAAAAAAATATCCAGTCTTGGGGTCAGAAGGGTCTTCAGTCGTGTCATTGGCTGCAGCTTAGGGCTGCTAATGGGTTAGCCATTCCTTATATTGGTTATCTGGAATTGGATGCAAAGCTGTGTGGTAAGGTAATGCAGCAATGCGGAGTGCTGGTGGTTAAGGATCCTCCAGGTGGTAGCTAGCCTCAAGTGCCCGGTGTTTTGGGGATGAACATCATCCATCAGTGCTATAAAGAGCTTTTTGGGGAGCATAGTATGGCTTTGTTTAACTTGCCCTCTGTTTCAGAGGCTTTAGTATCTGTTATACATGCACTGCAGCAGTGTCATGAGTCCAGTGCTTCGTCTACTTCTGAGCTTTCTGGTTGAGTTCAGAGTAGTAGGACTTGTCGGATCCCAGCTGGTGCTATAAAGTTCTTAGCGGCCATGTGCTCTGACCAGTACTCCGGTCATACTTTTTTTTAAGCCACCGGATCCTGGTTTGCCGGCCGGACTTCTGGCATCTCGTGCTATAGTGCAGGTGAAAAGAGGTACAGTTTATGTACCTGTTGTTAATGTGTTAATTCATTGTTTTACTGAGGTGGTGTTGTATCCCCGTGTAATGGTAGGTACCCTCTATCCAGTTCATGTTGTTAACCTGCCTGCGGGTATCACAAAAGTTCCAGCCTGTGCGGTGACTGTGAATTTGCAGTCTGCTGTTCCGCCGGTTTGGAACCAGATAGAGGCCTTAGATTTGTCCCTGTTGCCCAAAGAAGCTCAGAAGCAAGTGAGAGCCCTTCTTCATAAGTACAGCTCTGTTTTCTCTGTTCATGAGATGGACCTTGGCTGTACTACTCTCGTGGCACATGACATCCCGTTTTTGGATGACGTTCCAGTTAAGCAACGCTATAGGTGTTATTCCTCCATCTGAATACAAGATAGTGAAGGAACATATTCATTAGTTGTTAGCGGCACAGGTTATTCGAGAGAGCAGTAGCCCCTATGCCTCTCCGATAGTCCTTGCTCGAAAAAAGGATGGTACTTTGCGGATGTGTGTTAATTATCATCAGTTGAATGCCAAGACAAGGAAAGACGGATTTTATTTTCCCCGTATTAAGCAGTCCTTGGATGCCATGACTGGAACGTGTTGGTTCTCCACCATGGATTTGGTTAGTGGGTACAACCAGGTTCCGGTCACTGAAAAAGATCCAAGACTGCCTTTTGTACGTCATTTGGATTGTTTGAATGGAATCGTATGCCTTTTGGCCTCTGTAATGCTCCCAGTACCGTTCAGAGATTAATGCAGCGGATATTTGATGACCAGCAGTGTCAGTCTTTGTTGCTGTATCTTGTTGACATCATTGTATTTTCTTCCACTGTAAAACAGCACCTGCAGAGACTTGAGGTGGTGCTGGGCCGGCTGCAACACGAGGGCCTGAAGGTAAAACTTTCCAAATGTGCGTTTTTCCAACAGGCAGTGCAGCACTTGGGCCACGTGATCTCTGACCAGGGATGTATCCACTGACCCAGGTAAAATCCAGGTGCTAGCCGACTGGTGACCTCCTACTACTGTCTCTGAGCTGCAATCCTTCCTTGGGTTTGCTAGTTATTATAGACGGTTTATAGACCGTTTTGCAAAGTTGACAGCTCCTTTACATAGGCTGGTGGCAGACTTGAGTGGTGCTGGATCGAAGAACAGGAGGAGATCCTGTGCTATTGGGGCATAGACAGAGGAGTGTAGTGCTAGTTTTGAGGCGCTAAAGAGCAAGCTTACCACTGCACCTGTATAAGCATATGCTGACTTTGCATTACCTTTTGTTTTAGAGGTAGATGCGAGTCATTCTGGCCTGGGAGCTATTTTTCCCCAGGAGCAAGGGGGAAAGCTAAGGCCAATAGCTTATGCCAGTCGAGGGGCTCAAGCCCAACAAACGTAATATGCAAAATTACAGTTCTATGAAGTTGGAGTTTTTGGCACAAAAATGGGTTATGATGGAAAAATTTAGAGACTATTTACTTGGCCATAGGTGCATTGTCTATACCGACAATAATCCTTTGAGTCATTTAAATTCTGCTAAGCTTGGTGCCACTGAACAACGGTGGGCAGCTCAGCTTGCCTCTTTCAATTTTAAGATTCGGTATCGTTCAGATAGGAGCAACCGCAATGCAGATGCCTTGTCATGGCAACTTCATTCAGGTTCATCAGTGGAGGCCATGGTTCCTAGTACGCCACTTCCGGTGTCTTTTCAGCATGCTCCACCGCCGGAGGTGTCCATGGCATCTCTAGCCGTTGTGAAAACCTTGTCAGACAGCTGATTTGCGGGCTTTCAAGGAGGCTAATCCAGTGCTCCAAGAGGTCCTTGTGTTTTGGAGACGCAATCAGCGGCCTAATGCTGATAAGCATAAGCAGTTATCATAGCCTGCCCTGGTACTGTTAAGACAGTGGGATCGTTTGGTAGAGAAAGGGTTATCGTTTATCATCAGATCTTTTCTCCTAGTGGGGGTGAATCTGTTGACCAGCTTCTGTGGCCACGTGTGTCAAAGCAGTGTCAAGTCGTTCTTAGTCTGCTATCCACTGGTAAGCTCAGCTCTAATCTGACGGTGTGTATTTTTTTTAGTATGTTCGTCATTCTTAGCTTAGCATATCCTTGATGTTGCCAAACTAAAGCTACTTTTAGTATTGTTATACATTACTCTTGGATTATTACATTGTGTATTATTGTGTAGGATTGTTTGTGAGAAAATAAATGTTTATGTATGAAACCCACACCTATTGCATCTTCAGTGAACGTACCTGGGTGCCTTAGTTAACTTCTTAATTAGGGTTGTTTATTTCCTTGGGTGCAATTCCCAAGGTGGTGTAATTGGCTACATTTGTTAAAAGTAGGGGAGCGGCGGAGCGCGAGCCAGCGCCCCTTAGCACTCGCCACATAAAGGTGGTCAAGCTAAAATGTTGCTTATTTCAATGGTAAGTAAGATCTAACAGCAAGTAACAAAACGAAAAATAATTATTTCATTTAACAATGATTTGTTGACATTGTGTTACATTGCTTGATGACTTACCATCATCTAGATACATTTGATCCAGTTCCTGTGGTTCCTGTTTGATGCTGATGGCCAGCGTGGCAGGTCCTCCTTCATCCTGTAAAAGAGGAGATGGCCCACTCCTCACTGGAACTTTAGGCAGCTCTGTGGCCTCACCTGTGACTGGAGACTGGGTCAAACTGTGACTTGGAGTAAAGATGACTTCAGGTGCTGAACTAGGGGTAGAGGGATGAGAGCCAGGAGAAGAGGATGTACTGCCTGATGGGTAGAGAACAGACTGCTGGTAGTGGCCAGGCGTGGGCTGGATGGCTGAGACGTGAGGGATGGCATTCGGCTGAAGCCCAGGGGTAGAGCCTGGAGAGATGCACTGAGGAGAGAACTGCGTAGGTGAGAGATCTTGCAGTTTAGGGCTGGTGCTGGGAGAGGAGGAGGAGCAGGACAGGGACGAAGGCTTTGCTGTGAGTCTCTGAGGGCCATAAGTGGCTGTCACACAGGCTATGTGTTCTGAAGGCATCATGGCAGGCACAGCTTGCAGAGCGTAATAGGGCTTGGTGAGGCCAGGGGAATGCTGCTGTGCACAAAGCCGAGGGAGCTCGTAGTCATCATGTGGCTCTGTCTTTATGGTGGGAACTGTGAAATAAAGACAGAGAGGTCTCAAATGAGGAAGAAAAAAAAACACGAATAAACAAACACTGTTGGATCATTAGGTGTCACGTGAGCTGGTGCGATCGAGTGGGCTCGTGGCTAGGATACCCAAAGCCAAACAAACATTCTCATCAATGAGACTGTGTGTCTGAGGCGTCGCGCTCCCGCCCAGCTGAAAATATTTAAAGAAAAAAAGGGGAAAAAAAGGATGAATCATCACCACAAGAGACTTCCAGCTGTTTCTATAATAAAAGAGACTATTTTCATTGGAGCTTTCCCTAGCAGTAATACACTTTATGTGTGTATTATGAAAACCTTCAAGCAGGAAGCTTCATTTCCAAAAGAGTTTAATTAATTGGTAGTCAAAAAAATATTCAATATCTTCCAAATACCGGCCTTTAAAATCTGAACAATTTCATTTGTTTGCCAAATTCAGAGGCCAGGTTGCACTATTAAAATATATACTGTAAAAGTTCAACTTTCATTCATTTATTTATTTATTTATTTATTATATATATATATATATATATATATATATATATATATATATATTTTTTTTTTTTTTTTTTTTTTTTTTTTTTACATTTTCACAATACACTGCTGTGGTGAGATTTTTTTCATTGTTGCTCTTAGATGAAATGGGTTTTAAACATAAAAAGAGACACTGAGTGTAATTTGTGTGATTTTCAGAGAAATGTGAAAGCATGTAGCCCATTGCTGTGTAGTGTAAGTTCTCACTTCCCTACTGTCCACCACCCACACGGCTAAAGACCACATTATTGCAACATACACTTTTTTTTTGAGACCTTGCCATGATTCATTATCAACATCATTCCACACACACACACACACACACACACACACACACACACACACACACACACTGCCTTAGCAGAATACTTAAGAGGAACTGTTGAGACAAGTCTCTAAGTTTTAAAAATAAAACCCAGACACCCATGATATTTTACACCCAGCAGGAAAAAATGAGCCATCAATCACATGGCAAATGTTTAATACATACCTTAGATGTCTATCCTTATTTTTTAACCACCATACAGATTGGTAACACGTTTTCTTTCTTTTTTTTTAAGACCGCAGAAACTGGTCAAACAAGCAATCTCAGGTCATCATTCATCAAAACATGTAATTTTCATTAGATTACACATAATGCTCATGCCTGGAGTGCTGTTAATGGTTTAAGGCAAGAGATTGTCTTATAACTTGAAGTGGAATTGTAATCTATTTGTTAGTTGTGATCTATTTGTTAGACCTATATCAGCTTTATCTACAAGTAAAATCCCAGCTTTAAACTCTAACAGTTTATGCAGTTACCAGTTTATAGAGTCTACACTTGTAGTCTACACTACGATGTACTGTATATTAGATTATTATTATCGAAATAAATATGGTATTAAAATATTTGAGTTTTTCTTTCCTGAAGTGTGTATATATTTTTTTCTTTAATGTGAATTCAACATTTACATTTTATTTGTCACATACATATGGATACATTTTGTATTTCTTATTATATCTCTCATAATAATTTTTTCTGTGTTTGCAGAGGGGGTTCCGTCTCTGACATCACCACTATAAATATGTTAATTTACATAGTTTACGTAGTTTAAGGCCATACTGTTATACCTGCTAATATCCCATGAATGCACAATGCACTGTTTCTTTAGTTTATTTACCTGGGTTAGGGTTAGGGTTAGTTAAACCCTAACCCTAACCCTAACCCTGTACCTGTAAGGTACAGTTATTTTTTTGGTTAATCAACCTATACATTTGTTTTATGTAAACAATATAATTTGTTAAGATGCAAATTATACCATTTCATGAAATCACCTACATTTACAGTCTTTAGATTTACCCACCTGACTGCACTAATGTACAGTTAATTATATCATTTAATACATATGTATATTGGGTTTGTTTTTAGGGATTCCTCCAAACTCTTCAGATGCCAATCTGACAGAGCCTCCATGGGACGTACCCGATCCATGGTAAGATCCATGGAACCCTCACTCTGAAATCAAGGGCACCTAAAGGATCAGCTGCATGTACCAAACACCAGAGCACCGTTAGAAGGACTGCAGAGCTACACCTTGAGCGATTCAGAGCCACCCTGGTGACACCAGGCTGAACCCAAAACCTACTGTAGATTGTTTTAAGTTTAGGGCTGATTGGTGTATATAAGCTATACTATTCCCTAAATCTGCATGTCGTTTCATAATAAGGTGTTGATGTTTTCGGCCAAGACAGTCATGAGATTTCTAGTAAGGTTGGTTTTATTAGCCAATTCTTTGACACTTAGAAGAGAAGCATTATTATGATCAAATTATATTAAACTGCATAACTTAATAGAGTATTATTTATTATAATAGAGTTTTATTCAGCTTGTCAGTTTCTGTGGATGTACCCATGGGCTCTGTGTTGTATCCAGTGTGTCAGCTGAGAGGACAGTGGAACACTGTCAGAGGGGACAGAGAGGCTTTACAGTGGCCAGGCTGAAGGAGACAGGGCAGGGCCGGGTTCGGCGGCCTATGAATCATTACTTTGAACCACCCACTGGTAAGGCACCCGAGTCATGAGTCAATTAGTGGTGGTTTGGCTCTTTTTAAGACTTTTTCTTCTGGCAATCAGTTGGCATCTGAATAATAGCATTCACATAGTCAACTCCACCCCAGTGTCGCCCTTCCAGCCCTTGTATAATCTAACAGGTACGGAAAAGAACATGTTTATTGAGATGGTTTAAGCAAAGAGAGGAATTTTTTATCCTGGTCCCGTTCAATAAATAAAACTAATATATCTGGAGGTTAAAAATAAAATAAAAATTTAAAAAAGGGTGACAGCATCCCTGTTTTGATCTCTGTTTTATCTGTTTTGATAAAATTTTTAAAAGTTGAACAAGTCATTTTATATTCCTTTGTATTTGTCAATGCTTTTTGTATTTGTCAATGCTTTTTGGGCCAAGGGTAGCTCAGTGGTTAAGGCATTGGGCTACGGTTCGAAAGATCCCAGGTTCAAACCCCACAACCACCAAGTTGCCACTGTTGGGCCCTTGATCAAGGCCTTTAACCCTCAACTGCTCTGATGTGTAATGAGATAAAAATGTAAGTTGCTCTGGATAAGAGCGTCTGCCAAATGCCTAAATGTAAATGTATTATATGTACAGTACCTGTATCCTTTTCCCCCTAAAACTACTAACACACAAGCTCAACTTTATTAAATAAAATGAGCTGGCATTATGGCAGCAAAACTAAAAACACACCAGAAGCTTAAATAAACTTTTATGTTTTAAGCCTGTTTAGCCAGAAGGGCTTATGTGATTGAGGGCAACATTTCTTTGTTGATGCAATAGTTCAAAATAGAGAACATTTGTGTTGCTCTTTGCTAGAAACACTAAGTTTGTTTAAGATCAAGCATGTTAACTATCTTGTTAAGTAGCAAGCTAAAGAATTACAATTACATCTGGCTTTTTATTAAAATAACAAAAGTAAAACTGATATTTTATTAATATCCTTTCAGAATTTGGGTTGCACTTAACATTCTTTTTTATAAAAGTTAATATCACAACATAATACTTAAAAAAAAATAAGTGAAAAAAAAAACACACAACTTTGAACGTAGTTGATTTTCAGGAAACTCAAATGATGCAGTTTCCTGTGGAACTTGTGACTTTTGGAACAGAGCAAATAGTTCATAGTTGAAACAAATGGATGACTCACTGAAAAGGATGTTTTAAGACAGACAAGTTAAATAAATTCACACATTAATGCAAAAAAAACCAACTAGATTTTTATAGTACAATGAACAAAATGCTCAATTGGAAGTACTGCAAATGTGGGCTGAACGTTATATTAACTGTCACAGGTTAGTAGAGTAACTCTTCATTTATATGGGTATACTATCTGGATCATCACAGTTGAACACAAATCTAGACTCATCTTTAGAAAGATGATTAAGATGACGCCACTGACAAGAGCAATGTGCACAGATAGATGTGATAGGATAAAGAAGAATAAAACCAACACTGAAAACAAATCATGGAGTGGAACAAAGAGTATTTATCAAAGAGGATTTAAGGGGTGGGTTTAACAATGCATCATCGCTTGTGATGTACACTATGTTATACCTTCATATAGAGGAAGAATATACTGACATATGCAATTAGAACACCTATGCCAACTAATAAAAACGTATTAGTTGACATAGGTGCCACTTATACAATTTTGCATTACTTTTAGTACATCCCTCATATTTTAAAATAAAGATTAATTATAGTGATTAATAATTATAGTTATTTATTTGTAATAAATTTATTGTAATAAAATATTAGAGAGAAATATACAAAAACTAACCACATTTTTAACCTTCTTTGCATGATTGAGGTTAAGTTGTGACAAGCATATACATAAAAAACATCGTATTTACCATTAGATGGTAGGTAGGTGAATCGCTGGTATTGGCTCCTCTTGCGTTTGCCATTGCATATGTAGAAGTTCACCAGAACAGGGCTGGATATTCTTTGGTTTCGGTAAGTTGGAATCTCCACAAGCAAAGCGGTCTATTGCAACAACAACAAAAAAAGGCACAAAGAATAAGAATATATATAAGGTAATACAAAATGTCCAGTATTAATCTAAAATATTTTACACTCCATTGACCTTAAGCCCCACATTTCAGTGGATCAAGTAAGGAATTTACAATGTGGCTTCAAAAAAATTTAAGCATGGCTCACTGGCCACCACTGAACACTGACTGAATTGTGCCTCTGGTTCATATTCACACCATCACTGGGGTCCAAAAACCACAGGCACCCGATGGTAATGTGAGGGTAGGTGAGGCTAAGAAAGACTGTTATTTTCATAGCTCTTACCCTTGAGAAGTTCCACACACAACTCAAGAACTCCTTCTTGTCTCCAGATGCTGCTGAAATGTTTGACCTTTGCACTGTATATTACAGTAAGTCCTGCTCTAAAAGGGTCTTCACCCTCCCACCCCCGCCCCCCTACCCTGAGATGAACCCCATGTGGCTGGAAGCAGACTGATGGAGGTGCTGAACAGTAGCCAGGGAGGAAGTCATCAGTCTTCAGAGGCATGTGCAGGTGAGCTTACTGTCACTGTTTATATTAGCACATCAGCATGGCTGCCGAGTAAAGCCAGATGAAGTGCATACTGTGAGAACGAAATTCATACCCAGTTCCATTCCTTCATACCTTCTTTTTTTAACTTTGTACTTTTCTGAAGCATATCAGAATTACTAGTATAAAATGATTCCAATATTTTCTTAAATCATTTCCCCTTCTGCTTTTAAATAATGTGCTCACTGGCCTCATGCGGCCGTCTCTAAAGGATAAGTACAGTATTATCCGCGGGATGAAGCTGAATGAGGCAACCATGTGAAATCCCTTGAACTTCAAGGAGCTGAGCAAAAGTTTGGCATGCTGCATAGGGCAACTTAAGAGACATAACCAAGCATGTGGTTTAGGGTGAGTTACAAAATGGTTCATATTGAAAAAATATAAAGTAGACAGACAGAGTGTGAGGACATGGCAAATCAAAATCAAAGCAAGCATTGTAAAGAAAATTATTTTTTTTTAAACATCAATACATCATTCTGGCAGATGGCCTTTATTCACTAAGTGAGCATAAGAAATGGGTGTGGAGCCTCATAAAGTTATGAACTAATGCAAGGTAAAAGAAAAAAAAAATCAAACCCAGTTCAATCATACCATTATTCAGATTTACTGTGGCAGTAAATGAAAATGCTGTTTTATCTCACAAAGCAAGAGAACAGCTTAATATGATTTACAATGACTACATACAAAAATAGATGAATGCACTGACATTTCGCATTACTGTTAGGTTTAATGCGAAACACTCTGCGGCTTACATAATTTGTTCAAAAAAATAAGGCCTAAAACGGGTCAGTGCACAACACTGTAAAAGCAATCCGCAGTATAAGAGGCTCGTGTTGTTTGGGATATGAAATATTCCATCCTATTAAACACAATTAGAAAGTCCTTTCTTTATATGGATTAGGAAGTGTTTGTCTCTACTTTAAACATACAAAAAAATTATAAGACCTTTACTTCAGACAGAGATCCGTTCAGTCAAATTCCCAGACTGAGACAAAAGTCTAATAGTTCATTCAAGCCATTCAACTTGAGCAAATTCAATGCTTTGGACGCCACTGGCTAGGTATTGCCTGTGTTTAAAATGGGCCTGTTCCAACAGTCTATGCTTAAGGGCCTGCAGACAGACATACTTTAATAGTAAGAGTGTGTGTCTGTATATATGTGTGTGTGTGTGTGTGTGTGTCTGTGTGTGTGTCTGTCTGTGTTTATGGGGAGCAGGTGTACTGCCTCACACATAGACAGTGACTATTCCCGAAGCCCAAACTGTGGCCAGTATAAGCTCTAGAAGAATGAGTCAGCCAGTCACTGAGAGGGCAGGGAGTGTGTATTTGTAATGTGTATACATTTGAACTAAAGGCGTACATACCTCGTACAATTCTGTATGTATTACCATTACTAAACTTAGACATTAAATAAGTACAGAACTAATCAAAATTTACTAGTCCTTTTTTTTAGGTTTGACATATTAGAAATAATAAAGAATAAAGAAAGCTAAAAAAGAGGTGTACAAACTTTTGGCTGGCATTGTTTGCATGGTGCATATTTGAATTAGGCAAGGCCTTGGCTTGTCAGTTCTTGCCATAGCTTACATTTCTAATCATCTGCCTTGATTTCTTTAATTACAGATTAGATATGTAGTAGTTTATTAAGTGTGTGTGTGTGTGTGTGTGTATGTGTGCATGTGTGTGTGTGTGGTGAAGTTATCAAAAAGCACTTGTGTGAATGACTTACAGGTTTAAAGGAGTCCTTTTCAACCTTGGCTTCCATCTCCCATATGTGATGACCATCTGAAAACAAAAAGAGGCATAACTTAATTACTTATGCTGTTTAAATTATAAAGTTTCTGTTTAAATATTTATATATAAATGCTAATGAAGTGGTGAAATATATATATTTTAATTGCTAGTTGATTATATACAAACAATAATAAAATATTATCAAATATTTATTCATATTTGATAACATACTGTATAATCAAATATTTGACAAATCATTACAAAGCCTTGCCAAAGGATTCATCTCAATTGAAATACAACATACATTTCAGTTCAATTCAATTTAGTTAAGATTATACTATATGTCTCATAGATGAAAGTCACAAAATACTAACGTCGATATAAATTAATACTGCTTACAAAATGTCTTCACTCTCTCATTCATTCTCTATAACACTTATAGAATCAGAAATTGCATAAGTAGTCTTTAAATGTATTTGAAGTCAGTCAACTTTTGTGCAATACAATTGTCATGTAATCTCAATATAAATACGTACACATTTCTTTAAAGAAGTAAAGTTTGGTAAAGAATTTAGCCAAAGGTCACACATTAATGTCTTTAGCTTTGATTACAGCACAAATAAGTGTTGGTAAATTTATGTATGAAAATAATGCCCCAAAAAGCACTAAAGAAAAAATTCAAAGGAAAGAAAAATTCAATTGATTGGCTGGCTTGTACAAGTATGTGTCCCTTCTTACCCTGATCTCCATTCATAATTTTTTTCTGACCACATTTCTACGACAAAGCCAGTGCTTAAGCAAAATCTGTCCAGGTTTTAATAATGTGGTGAAGGGTTCCTAACCTAAGATTCCTAAGATTTAAAATCCTCTTAGTTGTTTTCATTGCTTGATGTAAGCCAGTGAATTGACCCTTCAGCAAATCTGAAATAAAGTCCTGGCATTTAGTATCAATTAGGGTTGCTTCCACAAAAAAATAATAAACCAGACTTTAAAAATTGTGTGTGACATTATTACATTCATTATTAAAAAGTAAAAAGAATATGGCAAAAAATTGCGAAAAGGCTGTTCAATAAATGTCAGTGAAAGGGTAAGGATGACATTAGTCAAAGAAACAACCAGTAGCCAAGAGTATCTCTAAAGAAGCATATTCCCAAAAGGCATCTTCTTTTCAAAAGTTAATCTAGTCTAAGTGTTGGATGTAGCAGAACTAAAAACCCCAAGATCACCAACTTGGTGAAGCATGGTGGTGATAGTATCATTTTAAGAATTACCCATGACCTCTTGGTGGCTTCATTCAAACTGATTTAAATCCATTTAATTTCTAGGATGTCACACTATAAAATGTGGAAAAGCAACAAATTACATTTCTGGCCTGGTTTACAAAACGCTTTCAGTGCCACAATGTAGCTGCGATTTTTTTCTTGACCTCTTTGTATGAGCATAACCATGCTGTTAGTATATCCAGAGCTCAGGCCTTAAGCTTACATCATATCCTGCCTGCCTTTGACCCAGCCAGACTGTGAGAGTTTCTGATGTAACCCTAATGAGATGAGCAGAGCAAAGTGCGTGCATGTGTGTGTGTGTGTGGCAAGCCTCCATAAAGATGAATGAGACCCTTACGTCATTCCCTTGCGGAATCCCACAGCACTGACAACTAGTGTCTGAAGAGTTCAGTAAAAGCAGCAATGAACTTCACTTCCATCATAATGAGCAGCAAACTTGTGATGGCGAAGGGCAAAGGGCATCACGCTTCATGCATTTTGAAATCTGTCATCATTTGTTATCCTCATTAAAGAATTTTATTAAACTGTTTCCTGCTGGGAGATGTCACAGCAGGCGTTCTGGGACAAATGGTCTAAGACAAAAAGACATATTAGAATCTCATTTGCTATTTTTATAGAAGAGATCACAGACATTTTGACTCAGGGGAGGAAAACCAATGCAGTGGCGCTCATAAAGCTTTGCTGTGTCAAAGGATGGGGGGGGGGCTAAGAAACATTAAGTCAGAACAAAAGGGAAAGTCTTTCTCCTGATTTTTTCCATTGGCACACATTGGTAATATATTTGGATAAATATGCATCGCCGCCATTAAGTTCATGCCAATGTCACCCCTGGGTTAAACCTGATATTAAAAAAAAAGGTAATTGTATTTGGTTTCTGTTTTCATTTTCTTGCTCAGACAGCTGTGCTCAAATGGGTTTGGAAAACAGATCTAACCATATGGAAAGAAGAAAAAAACTTTAGGGAATTTATAAAAAATATAATATGAAAGATGAAAGATTTTTTTTTTTTAACATTACAAATAAAGTGCAAGTCCAGTGCAAATGTGTGACCAGTTAAGGTATCGTGACGCTTAGCAACACATCCCCAGCAGGGTGTAAATGACTCACAATTATAGTCCACATTTGGATACCAGATGTATTATTCAGACATTAAATTTCAGGTCTATTTTGATTTGCATTCAAAGAGTAAGGTTAGACGTTAGACTGGGGTTTAGTGGGCAGACAGTGAGGAGGACATCAGTCTGAGGCAGGAGGAGGCTGTGATGTGGCAGCCACTGAGACCAGCACTCTTTTATTAAAGCTTTTTCTCTTTCTAGGAGTTTTGCCAGCAGTGAACGTTGAAGCCTAAAGCCAGACTGCCAGGGCCAGAAATAAACATGTCTTTTTTTCTTTTGCGTATCTCCCCTCCAGTTTGTCTTTTAACTTTATGTCTCACATAAGTTCTCACTCTTTATTCCTCACTTGTTATCCCATATGATCTCCTCCTTTTTATTATATCTTTATTACCTCAGTCCTGGGTGCGCTGTTTTTGTCTCCTTCTTTCACAGTTTCTCTTTTTTCGCACAAAATACAGAAGTAAAGCCATAAATCGGGCAATTTCTTGGGGACTCACTGCTAGTAAAAGTGCTCGTGCAGACTGAAGTGCTCCTAGTTATTATGGAGGCTTTCCTGGAAAGGAGCCATGTGAATGAAATAGTTCGCCTGTCTCGCTACGCAAGAAGAATGAGCACACAATGTTCTTTGGCAGATGGCGTCATCTTTACTGGGTCCAATACAAGTTATCTTACTTCCCTTAAAGATGTAGTCATACAACACGCAAGAGAACACTGGTTGAACTAATTCAAACCAGACCACACCTCATGCTAGCTTAATAACCAAAATAAGGTGCCAAGTTAAGGAGCAAGCTTTGCATGACATACAGTGCATTATATACTGTATATTATCCTGTAAAGTTACAAAATAAGGGAATCAATCATTTTTTATTCATTCTTAAAAGGCTATTTGAGTGTCTATTTTTATGTGTGACATTTTTAAAACAATTCAATTTATTTTTATTTTTAATAGCACTTTCAACAATAGACAATGTCCCAAAGCAGCTTTACAAGATACCAGAATTAGATCTAAATCCCTAATGAGTAAGCCAGAGGCCACAACAGGAAAAAAAAAAAATGTTGTGCTCACATAACGAAAAAACCTTGAGAAATCCAGATCCAAAAAGAACTCATCATCTGGATACCAATATCACCTCTTTAAAAAAAAAAGGCTCTCTATTACCTTAAGCGATCCCCTTAAAGATTTCCCAGGTATTTATTCCCTACAAAGTTTGTAGGGATATTTCATTTTCTTAAAGGTTTTTTCCAACTCTTTTAGAAATCTGTAATTATTAACCAAAAGATTTCTAAAAGTCTATAGATTGTATTTAATTTGATGTTATACATATTCCCTGGTGAAATTCCAGGGTGGCTTAATCGTTAGGTAGCACTTTCTTAAAACCCTCGGTGTCCCATCACATGTTTATAAAATTTAGATTAATAACATCACAAGCTAGTGGATCTTGCCAAACCTCCCCCAGCGCTGCTCAGGCTTCGGGAATCAAAAAGCCTCTTGTGCTACTGATTAGGGTGGGCCAAAGAGAATGCCTAGTGCCCCCGGGCAGACACGCAGTAGGGTGGGTACACAATAGAGCTAAACTCCCTCCGTCTACATGTTGGACAGTAAACACAAACAGATGTTGGTCTGCTCATTGTTGGCTTCTAAAAGAAGTTGTCTGCCTTTCACAGTATTGGGATTATTGAGCAGTAGAGAGAAGAAAGGGGAAAGAGGAGAGACAAGGGAAGTGGTGGGTTAGTGGTTGAAGCCTTTGTGCTAGCGGTGGGTGATATGACCTCATATCAATATCATGATTATTTGAACTTTAAAAATTATGATTAATGTACTATTATTTTGTTTTTGGAGCGATTTGGAAATATGCTCAAATATTAAAGCTGGGATATTTAACTTCTAATGAAAGTTTTCTCCATGCTGCGTCCATGTCACAGGGGCAGAGTCATGTCAGATACATGTGGTGGTACGCTTTTAAGGGCACAGTCTATAGAGAAACAGGCACACAAGGCTAAATTCATATAATAGTTATTTTAAAATGACTTGCTATCACATAAACAACTTTACATAAGTTAGTGCTAAGATATGTTAGTGATGCTTTTAAACATGCTGACTATGGTGAAATACAACAGAATAACCCTCACCCTATCCTCGTGAAACTTTAATGCCACAGATATCTGTGGTGGGTAGATGTGACAAGGATGTGGAAGATGGCAGCTAGTGCTTTAACCCAGCTGTAAGTCTACCCAAGCAGCAGTTTGAACACATGGCGGTTTCACATGTCTTGGAGGAAGCCCACACAATTGTTCACATAAACACTCCACCCCCCAGTTGGTGGCTGTTATGTAATAAGGGATAAAAATAAAAATGTGTATTAAACACACAACTGACAAGTTCTTTGAAATGTCTAGAGCTGTAGTCCCTGTTTATTTAATTTTATTTTTTTTACTTGACAATTGTACTAGTCAAGCTAAATATATTGTAGGTTTTAGGCTCAACAAAAATTCATGTTGTCTTTGCATGAAAGAAGCCAACATGTTCAAATAAAGGATGATTTTCTGTCTTGACCTTGATGAGGTCTCAATTCAATTTGGACTCTATCTGTAATTGCCTTCAACCCCCTCAAGGCTTTGTCTTGACCTGACTTGGCTAGTTCTGGTCTTGGACTTCTTGACAATGGCAGTCTTACCGCCATAGAAATGACTATATCCTGGTGAGGGTTGAAGTGGAATCTGAAGTTTATTTTGGGAACACTGGGCAGAAGTCACTGGGTGCATTCCGTCTACTGATTTGTTTTACAGACGTGGGAGGAAACTAGAGAACCTGGAGTAAATGCATGTGGAAATGGGGAGAACCTCACCTAGACAGTAACTGAAACTTGTCAATGAACCCCAGACCCAGGAGATGTGAGGCTCAGCTGTAGTTGATATTAAACAATACATTTTGAACATAATATACGGCACTGACTGCTCTGTTGTCCAGTCAGTAAATATTAATTTGAATAGCACTTTAAAATAACTGTGCACAATATATTAACAGAAACTAAATTGATATACAGCTATGGGCAGATAAACAGAACGTTAGACAGACACACAGACTGGGAAACGTTCAGACAGGGATGGCCCTAATTGGAGCTGCTTCAGACGGCCTGTTTTTCAGAGTACTGATGATGTACAGCTGTGGACAGGTTAACCACAAGCCTATTTCTATCCCATCTATCTAATACCCAATGCTATTTTATGAACAAACCATTTAATTGGCTTTAACTCAAAAACAAAATGGTGGAATTCTTATCTGCTTTGTGTTACGCATTATTTGTGAAATACTACTATAAATATGCCATTGTTCACCTGTTAGACACCTTAAGAACCAGTACTGTGCTTATCAGGAAGCTGTGCCCATAGTGTAAAAAAAAAAAAAAAAAAAGGAAAAACTAAACAAAAAACAAGCTATTGTTTAAGAAGGTGTCAAGGGACAGCTAATATTTGGCAGTGTTTTAGAATTGAACATTGTTTTTTATTATGAAGAAGGAGTGAACAGTCACTGAAGGCTATTTATTAGATAAAGCAAGTCTCTTTCACTGATTTCAGCTCACACCTACACATAAACTCTTTCAACCAGCCCCTCTATTGACCCTTCATTGCCTTAGCTTTATTATGACAGAATGATTAATTCCACGTAAAGCATTTTGCTGCCAAGTTTAGCATTTTCCTAAGAATATAAATATATACAAAATACCTAAGTTAATTTGGCATGCCAGAATAAGCCTTAACTATGCAAAACTGTGGCTAACACTTCACATATGTCTTTGTAACTTAATCCAATAAACTCCTACTTCACGTTACCTTTTTTTTTTTCTAAAGGCTTCCCTGCCTTGGTTATTTTATACCGTTTAGCTGTAACTGAAGCCACCGGTGGGCAGTGTGCCCTTCAGATTAGGCATAAAGAATTCATTTTGGAGTGTGGCAGCAGACAGAAAGAAAAGCCAAGATCAATGTGAACTGTCTGAGCCTGCCATTCATTCTATACTTGTGCTCGTTCATCTAATAGTTAGTGACTCACACTTAGAACTTGAGCATGCAAAGTCTGTACCATGGCTACTGTTAAACTGTTCAGCTCATATAATGCATCGAGAGTTCATTAGGTAGTACAGGAGATTAGCTCCTAATAAACTGGCAATCTGTTAAACAAATACACTGAATGAAATCTTGTCACAATTACATCAGATACTGATTGGCTATTCACACATCAGTGTGTATGCATGTATAATACAATTAGTATAATATAATATATCATTTGTAAGTATAGTATAATAGGTTTTAGTGAAAATGTTTGAGCACAGTTAAACAATGTGTGTTCTAAGGCAGGATATAATGAAAAATTATTGAAAAATAATAATGAGGGTCATCCTAAAATATTTGATTCCTCTTATGCTACAGCAATTTACTGGTAATTACAATTTACTTGTTAATCAATGACACATTGTTAAAAAATCATGAATATACCTTGATACAAAGCAGAGTTTTGTTTAAAGGAGTAAGTGGTGAGTAAGCAAAATATTCTCACATTTTTGCCAGCAATTTCTAGTAAAGGTTCAAGGGTGGTCATGAGCATGGTCAGTTAAGTGGTTTCTTCACAGTACTGACTTGGCTCAAAGGCTAAAACTCTACCTTGTTGAAGAAGATCCCGCCTCCCTACCTCAGACACTTTCACATATAATAATCAGACAGACAGAGTGTGGATGCCAATGATGTGAATCAGCTCAGTCCGAGGGTTAAACAATGTCAGCTGTGTCAAAGTGAAAAATGCCTGCTTCTCCTACACTGTATATATAAAGTAGGTGCTATCTTAAAATTCGCGGTAAACAAACATTGCTATTGGCAGGCAGGACTTTGTTTTTTTGTTGTAACTCTACCCAGAGAATCTAGACTGTCTTCTTGGTCAGACAGTCCATGAACTGCCTACATTCCCTGAAAGTAGACATATAACTGATATAACAAATGCCCACCCAGACTATACAATACTTAAAGCTGGGATGCCAACAACCCAAAAAATTTTTTTTTCCCCCTTAAAGGTGACTACAGAAGTATAAATAGTGTGTTTGCTCCACCTAAAAATGAATACTACATAGCTAAAGGGTAGATCCAATAAAATCAATCTGAATAAGCTGCAACTGGCGTATTCTGTTTAATGTAAAAAATTAGTGCGCAATATGAAATCATGCAGTCACTAAAAAACTTAAGACAACGTGCAAATAGTGTATTCTGATGTGAACATTCTATAGGTGGAACACCTGATCCTTAAAAATCAACGGGTAACTTCCTATCAACTGGCGGAATCTATCTGTGGGAACTGCACACAGAATCATTCATCAACACAACACCACTTGCACATTACAGGAACTCAGCTGGGAGTTACTGCCACATCTCTGTATAGTCCTGACCTCACTCCAAGCCATTTCCATATTTTTGGGCCTTTAAAGGAGTTTCTGGGAGAGCAGCATTTCATATATAAAGCAGTCAGTCTGATCATTCATCTGGCATACTGAGAAGACGTTCTACCTTTATAGTATCCAAGCACTAGTGAAACGATGGGGTAAGTGCATTAGTGTAACAGGAGATTATATAGGCTACAGAAATAAAGGTAATTTTTACTCTCATAATCAAAAGTCCCGGTTTGTTTTAAACACCCCTTGTACATATGAGATGAAGTTTGTCTTGCTGATAACGCACACGGCTTATGTGGTTTCGCGTCTGCAATTACACTCTAGCTAAAGTGCTTTAGCTAAAACCGCCTTAACTGGAAAGTAGTTTTTAAAGTAATTCAATATAAAAAAAAAACCTCTGCAAACTGCCAGTTTTCTTTCACCTAATCAAGTTTCAGGGTTTGTTGTAATAAGTTTGTTATATTAAGTGTTATATAACTAACATGTCCCAAGACTAATTTTGGTTTTGTAGGCTCTGATTCATAGACATTCATCACAAAACTATCAGGTTACGTTGAGATTACTAACAGCAAACCAGACTGTCTCAGCTGAATTAGTTTTGAATTGCTTTAATAACTACTGATAGATCTTATTCAGCAACTACAATGACCATACCACGGGCTTGAGAGAAATCCTAAAGGGGAACAATAAATAATTATGATAGTGGTAATTTGAAGTAAATGCAGCCTTAAAAAGAACTACAATTGTGACGGCTTTCAGTAAAGGCAACGTTGTGCTTTCAAGTTTCTTAGGAACATGTTGTTTGTCCTATAGGTTCAAAAGAGAGGAGGGACTATGCAGGTAAGGATATTTATAACTTCTATAACATAAGAGATAATAAGAGCTGACTAATTTGGCATACATTTTACAACATGACATGTAAGTATAAATTGGAAAAAAGTTGAATTTATTATTCTCTATTAATAATAAAATGTAATTGTTGTGGTGTAAGAGGAATAAAACGATTGGGAAACATTGGAGGTGGAGGTTATTGGTTGCTAATCGAAGGTTTATTATTGCCTTATAACAGTACAGTACTGTATGTCTAAAAGTGTTTTATTCCTTAGTTCTTGTGTGTGTTTTATCAGTGTTGTAAACAGCATGTGAGAGGAATTTACGGTAAATGCTAATATGTAGTTGATCTTGTTTATAATAATTTTTATGCTGCAAAATGTTGATTGAATTCTACTCGGCACAATATGCCTTTCCTTCATAAACAAATAGAGGATCAGAGTTAAAGTAGTTAAGCAGATGGCCGGCCAATGAAGGATCCAACAAGTCCAGATGTGAAAGCACTCCTTCTTCATAAGGGAGTTTCTTTGTGTCTGCTTATTTCTTTCTGTTTTTTTCCCCTCTGCTAGGAATCCCCACTGATCCGTAATATACCCACCCACTCACCCGAGCACACACACGTGCACATGTTTTCTGCCAATCAATGGAAAAAGACTGCAGGCTACTTAAAAAATCAACTTTGGCTGAAGTCATACAAAGTCAACAAATGTGTGTGCCAAATATTTTAAGAGCTATTCACGGTTATCGTTGATAGCCATTTAGGAATGCCAACTTAGAGAGATGAAGAGTGAATTAAACGCCGACCTCTTGTTTGCCGCTTATCTTAGACATCAGCTTGGCGGGATAAAAAGAGGGCTAAAGGACGGCCGGAGATCTGATTGCACTCAGATTTTTTCTCTAAGTGCATAGAAGCCAGCCACACACACACACACACACACACACACACCGTGAAGACTTTTGCTGATGTTATCATCAGCATACATGATGACTAAAAGTTGAATGCGTTGTGAGCTGCACTGTACACAAGCCACATATTGACTTACGGAGTCCCTCTTAAGTGTCCATTTACACCCATTTATCTGATTTTATTTGCTCAACCAAAACACTGTGTGGCAGCAGTAGCTGCATTTAAACACACTGATTTTTATTTTGTTTAAAAATCACACAGAGAAAGGACCAGTGTTATATCTGTACCCATTTACTCTATAAACTATATTGAAAATCTGACCACATTTCACTCAAATCGGACCCTTCTCAGACTACACTTAAATAATCTCTGATGTATTTATTTTTAATAATCAGGAGCTTGAAGCATTAAATCATTACTAGTTCATCTCAGTGTTTAAAGCTGTGTAAACATAAGAAGTTAGAGGTTTAAATTTGCCCATTCCAACTTTGCCTCTTTACTGACAAACACAGATAAAATTTTCAGTAAAAGCATGTCTCTGTATTTCTCTTATTTTAAATCATTACTCAAAACCCTTGTAGAGATACATTCCCTGTTTGTGCAGCTGGTATCCTGCTGAATGTCAGTTTGTCTGCTTAGTACTGTGAGAGAAAAATATGGAGGGTGGAAGAGAGATTCCCTAAGTATGAGTCAGACTGTGGGAGATCCCTTTTCACTCAGATTTTAATCAGAGTTTTTCAGTTTGCTGTGGCTTGTCCAATGATGCCCACTCACATTAATCTTCTTTCTAGCATTACGTTCTGCAGATATGACCAGCTAACAAGTTTTACCTCGGAAATATCATGTTTATTTACGCTAACAGCATTCGCCACATAGCTATTTTTACCCTTAACATACACACATGCACCCACACATACACAAGCTTTTGTTGACATATAACATTTGCAGCACTATGCTAAATGCACAAATCTTACAAGATAGCTTTGTTACTGATCTCTTACTGAGAGTTTGACATTAATACTGTAGTTGGCCTTAATAATTATTTCACTTTACCATAACAGCCAAGTTAGTTATCTAGCTAGTGTTTGAGATATCAGTAATGTAGATAAAGTGACAGGCTTGTTAACGTTAGCCCAGTGCTGTGGAGATTGTTAAATTGTTACGTGTAAATAAATTACATATTTTTCGCTAAACAGTATGGCAAACCATACGTGTCAAAAATAATACAAACAGCTAAACCTGTTCGCTATGAAGCTAGTTAATGTTAGGTTACTGTATTTTGTAATTAAAAGCCATAGCTAGGTTCTTTAGAAAAGCTAGCTGTAATTTTTGTTATATTTTGTAAAAAGCAGTAGTCAAGTAGGTTTACTGACAAACTGGGTGGCTCAATTCTAATTGATATACTTTGTAATAAAAAAAGCAAGAATATCAAGAATGCTGGCAAGCTATGATTGTAAGATATGAAGCTAACTTTTATCTTTTGTAACTATAACCAGTAGCCAGGATTTATTAGCGAACTAGCTAGCATTTTACTACACAATGTAATTAAAGCCAATTAAATCCTTAATTTAGATAAAAATAACGACCTTAAAGATTTCTACAGATTCTTTTCTGAAAAGTAAAAGGTAACCTCAATCAGACTGTTGGATGAATTAATTTTTACATTTATTTTATGGGTACATCTTTTTAATAATAATAATAATAATAATAATAATAATATGACAAAAAGAAAAGTTTCATATAACACCCAGGGTTTCTTTCAGCGAGGGAAACCTTTTAAAGTTTTATGTAGAATAATAAAATGGAGGGGTTCTATTTTAGGAAAGTTTCTCAGTAACCCCTCTTTACTTACTATGTTGCCACCAAACACAGGTGCTGGTTTAAGAAAAAGCAGAAATATTCCATGCTGGACATGAAGAAAGAGATAGAGAGAGTGAGAGAGAGAGAGAGAGAGAGAGAGATGGTGCCATGTCTGATCTGCTAGACTGACAAGCGGGAGTTTTCATTCAAGGACTACCCAAAAATCCACAACATGTGCCAGACACAGGGAAGCCCTAAGCACAAACAAGAGGCACACACGTCATCCAATCAGTGGGAGCACATACACCACAAATGAGCTGCTGATGAGACAGTATACCTTAAAAATCCTAACAACATGCAGTTTGAACTATGATGCATAATACTGACTATGAATGTCTCAAAACAAAAAAAAATTATAAAATACAATTCCAACCTCCATTGCAAATCGATTACTTAGTGACAATGTTGTTTGGAGTCTAGACTTTATTATTATTATTATTATTATTATTATTATTATATTATTATTATTTTATTATTATGTTTAGGTGCATATGGTTAACGTTGCCAGCACATAGAACTGCTAATTTCTTAATATTTAATTAAATTGAATGCAATTATGCAGATTCAATTAAAGAAATTGGAACAAATGGTTTAATGCAGCATTATGAAAAATGACTAAAGATACAATTTATAACTTGGTTGTTTATGTAACGTCATTTCTCCTCTAGTCTGTTCCAACCACTCAGCATTCAGGATCACCAGTACACTAATCACCGGCCTGATCATCTGTCATCATCTGCACCTGTTTCTCACTGGTTCATGCCTTAAGTCAGATGTTTGTTTGTTTTTCTTTGTCTTTTTTTTTTAGGCTAAATGATTCAAGTCACTGTGTGGCTTAACAAACAAACAAAAAAAATCATTGCTCTTAAACTGGTGAGGTACAGGGACCAGACTGGAAATGAGAGCCAAAACTTGCCAAATATGAGAGCCAAAACCTGCCAAAAACAGGAAGCCAGGAGAACTATTTCTCAACACTACATTAAAAAAAAAAAAAAAATACAAGAAGGTTTAAAAGCAAAATTTGGAGAACTGAAGGGGTGAGCCAAGACTTTTGACAAAAAGAAGATTGAAGGACCATATGCACACACTGTATATATCTTTCAATGAGTTTGTTTTCGTGTCTGTGTGTGTAGCTCATCCATAATGATTGTGCTGATGTACATAATCGTTTCATCAAAATAAGGTGAGTTGTTGACTCTGTTCAATCACCGAGCTACAAGTTATACAAACTCCAGGATAAATCATCAACATCTTGTGACAAACCATATCATGTGGTTCAGTCTGAAACAGACGTTTATATGTCGTTTCTGGCAGTGTGTAATACACATTTATCTATTAAAAAAATGAACAATGGAGCTAAATCTATTTCTTTCTCAGCGAATAGTTTGGCATCAAACCCCTACTTCAAACCAATTTTTGACTTTTAATTTTTGGGTTGGATTATTAAAGATTGAATAAAGTTGTTGGGTAGTACTGTATTTGTAGTAAGTATAACAAGAAATTGTACTTGTTGTCAAAAACAAAAAATCTGTGTTTTGTTTTGTAATGCATCCAGTGGCTTAGCGTGTCTTTCTTCACAGTTTAAACAATAGAGAGACTTCCTCCAGCCTTGTTCTCGAGGCTGTAGGAAACCCAGCATGTTTACAAGACTCAACTGAGTCCTTTCCTGTCCCTCCTGCTCTTTTTTTCACCAACTCATCAAGGAAATTACTGTTTGTAAACCTCAGGTATCAACAGCCAGGGGCTACCGTTGCTATTTTCTGTATGGAAAAAGATGGAGAGAGCGAGAGAGCGAGAGAGAGAGAGAAAGAGAGAGAGAGAGAGAGAGAGAGAGAGACGGATAGAAAAAAAAAATCAAAACAAACGCCCAGGCACTAGGGACAGTAGAGACTGCCACATTCTGTGTTTGTGCTTCATTCCAGGCCTGTGCAGGCAATGGAAACTTCTGGAAATGTAAATCTGTTGAGTTAAAAATACAGCACATTAATGTGCTCCACATGTGGCTTTCTGGCAGAGAGAAGCATATTTTGACGGCAGAGAAGGGAATGAGGGAGAGAGGAAAGCAGGGAGGTAGCGGTCTGAGGGGTTTTCTTCTTCAAGGGGTGTGACGGAGCGTGCAGACAAACTCTGGTGTCTGAATACACACATACATATAAAAAAAATAGCTTATACTATAAAGGTTACTTTTAAGTCCTGAAGATTTTTTTTGTGACGGGTGTACAAATTTGACATTTTTTCAATCTAAAAATATGTGATCCGTCACATCAAATCAGGTATTAAGTGACTTTTTGGTTGATTTGAGCTATGCATGTTTTCAGATTTCTGGTTCAATAAGCCCTATTTTAATAGCAATTATATAACTTAATATATTACTATATCATGCGGTTGCTGCAATGTAGCCAGCGTTTATGGGCGCAGGTTGTTTACGGAAAAATCTGTCAGAATCCTATTTTTAGAATCACTAAATGAGGATTACGTGACATAATACAAAAGAGGGAACCCTCAGTCTCATTTTTACACCAGGATTTCCCTACTACCCCAAAAATAACTTCACCAGCAGCATGGATTTATAGCAAACAAATGCATGCTTTTCTAATGTTGTCAATTCTGTTGAATAATCAGGAAGTAATTCTGAATTTGCACAAATTTCACCTACAGCGCATAAAACTATGTGCAACTTTCTTTTTTTTCTTTCTGCTCAAGGGAAGAAATGAATTATACATGCATTACATTTATGTCTTTTATATATGATACTTAGATGTACTGAGGTAGTATAGAAATAAACAAGTAAATAAATAAATAAATTTTTTGAAGCACTGGATTCAGAACATTATACAGTACCTTACAAATCTCATTTTAAAATATTGAGCTAAAAATAATTCTATTAAATATTAAGCTTTAATAAAGTCAGGACAGAGACAACATGTCAACTAACTTTCAAGTGTTTTGCAAGAAAACGTATAAATAAATTCAGAAAAAGAAAGTCAGCCAAAAGTCACCTTTTTAAGTTCAAGATGTTGATCTTTTTTTTATTATTATTAACTGTTTACTTGTTTCTGTCTAGGTTTAATTAGATAGTTTGTATTTATTAAAATTAAAAAAGTAAAAAAAAAAAAAGTGAGATATGATTTATCACAATTTTACTATTATATCATCTTATGGCCCATCTCTACCAGCTAATATTTACACATCGTCTTGACTGAATCATGATTTACTTACACATACATACACATTCTCACTCTCACTGTATACCTACATAAGCTAGATAGATTATAATGACTAAGCCTATCATCCCACACATGTTTTGCTCCTGGATGACTTTTAAGTAGCAGAGAGCCTCACTGATTCCTACCTTGTCCTTTCTCCACAAACACCACCTTGGAGTCGGGTTGGAAGTTATGGCCACTAATAAGCATGCGCTCTCCCCCTGTGGCAGGACAGCTGTCCACACTCTGTCTGTCCACAAGAGGCAGCTCCTGTGCCGAACGCTGGGCTAACAACACACAATAAGAAAACATTGAAAAAGATATGATATAGAAATTGGTCAATAATATACAGTAGTGTCTCCTACAGCATGTTCCCAAAATGTGTTAAATGCAGCTTTGATTTGAAGAAAATTCCATTTTATTAATTGATGAATTCAAGAAAACAATGACAATAATAATACAGCATTGGCAATGATGCAATGCAGAATGATCTGTCTGTGCATCCTTAAAACTAAATATGCAAAAGTTGGCAAAATGCAACATCCTAATAAACCTAAATCCTGTACCAATAAAATGCTTAAACCACTGAAAGAGGCTGCAAATGAATCCTGGCATGCGGTCACTTTGCTGTTTCTTATTGCTCCTGTTTGCAGTGAGTACCTGGCCTTGCAGCAGGACCCCTCCTATTTTACGAGCTGTGCTCATTACAAATTAATCCTTCTCATTTACCTCCCAACACATCACTACTTCTGGCAAGCACCAGAACCATTTAAAAATGAAAATCCATGATACGCTTTCTTTTTAATATTCTTGAATGCCACACTCACTTGCTAAAGGTAAATAAAGTATGCCAAACATAATCCGCCTGTAATATAGAGTATATGGTTAGTTACCGTAATAATGTTGGTTTTTCTATTATATTCAGTATTTTTTTTATGCATTCAGGGAAGACTTATACAGAGATGGTTAATATAAATCAGCTAGCGGGTCTAAACTTACTGTGTCTGTTAAAGAAAACACTTATTTTCTGTTAACAAATAATATATCTTGAAACAAACACCACCACTAACATTTTTAAGGAAAATACACAGAAACATCTTTCTAGTCCAAACAGCATCTTCAGACATAAATATAAATTGTATAATATTATTTATAACAATATAATATCATTATTTATATTAATGGTGAGAATATAATATACTGTAATAATTGATGATTTTATAAATTGTTTGTTTATTATTTGGAAGGTATGCAATGAAAATTAGGAAGCATTACCAATAAGTCTTACAGTTTGCTATTGTACCGTATATGCATATTAATTTTAGATCCGTTCCTATAATAATATTTTGTGCTAATAGGATAAACCTATGGTTTCATAATAGTAGGGGAATGTTATTAATAGGCAGATTCTACAGTTCAATATTACAAGCAGTCATCACCGGCTATTCTCCTTTTTCTTTAGTTTACAGTTAAGTTTACAGCAGGATATGTTTTTACATAAACATTATAAGACTTTAATTCAAACTTAATTGTATGGTTCTGTAACCTGTCCTTTTCTGTAATTGTGGACTTTGATTAGACAATGTGTGTTTAGTCTACTTCTTAAATTTTATCTATAAAGATATCTAAGATGAAAAAATTTATAGTGTAAAAAGTCCACCTTGTTTGTGTTCGTTAAATCCGTGAATGTGTTCCCACTTATACCATCTGTTCCTTGGGTATAACAGTTAAACGTGTACAACATTGTATGTTGACTCACAGCATTCGATGGGGTTGGATGCGACCTGCAGGGACACGGTTCTGCCATTGGGCTGGTTAATATGGACGCGGAACACCATCCTGACTCGCGTGTTCTTCCTACCGATATCCGTCTCACCTTTCCGCAGCTCGATGTCTGAGTTTCGCAGCTTTAGGATGCCAGCACAGTCGATTCTTTAATATAAAGAGAACACAACTTTCACAGGTGTAAATCAATCACGTGAAATCCACATGCACTATGGTGCTAGATTATTAATTACTGGAAAGAAATGTCTAATAACCAGTGTGTCTATGTTCTATGTATCGTGTATGCATAAACAGGTGGCCAATCAAATAGCCAACAAACTGGGAACTTACTCTGATATTATTTTAAGTCAATAAATATGTTATTTAATGGTTTGCAAAATCAAATGTACTATATGCAATATGCTGTGGGGCTTGTCAACTGATTCTAATGCCAAAATTTTGACTATACTGTAGATGCCATTTTTACAGCACTCAGCATCTGCTCTAGATTTTATTAGACTCTGTACAGTGGTGGCCAAAAGTACTGTTACAAAAGTGAAATTCAATGTTTTACTGGCATTTTTGTTTAAATAATTAATAATGAATGCCTTTATTCTTCAAAACCTGCTGGATCCAACTGGACATAGAGTCAAAAAAGACTTCTGCAGTCCTCTGGTGTCACTTCCTCAATCCATGTCTGCCTTATTGCTTCCTGAAGATCATGTATAGAAATTTGCTACAAAAGTTCACTTGAGAATTCACCAGTTTTAGCCATTTCTGCAAAGAGGTGAACACCCCTGCTTCAGGAAGTAAAAGTCCTGCCACATGTTTGTTCCATCCATTAACTTAAACGGCTGATCATAATTTGCACAAGACTTCAGCCAGATAGGCTCGAAGTAATTAGTGACTTCACCGGTTTTGTGCACAGGGGGAACTATAATATATGCCATATGTTGGCCTAATACTTTGAGCCACCACTGTACTCTTACTATTAATTTTCCAATTTTCTCTCTGTCTTTTTTTTTTGTGTCAAACACACAGTACAAAAGCTATTGTCAGCTTTGATTATGTTGAATGGTACATTTTGGTAAGAGTAGATAATAATGATAATAATGATGATGATAATAATAATAATAATAATAATAATAATAATAATAATAATCTTTGTCTTTCGACTGTTGCCTTTTAGCGGTCGCCACAGCGAATCATCTGCCTCCATCTAACCCTATCCTAATAATAATAATAAAATACATGTTTATTAATAATAATAATAATAATAATAATAATAATAATAATAATAAATACATGTTTAATAATAATAATACCAATAATAATAATACAATTATCATGAAAAACCTTTAGATCTACAGGAATCTAGTTTACTATTTTATTTATTTATTTATTTATTTATTTATTTATTTTTACAAATTTTCATGAAAATTCTTTAATTCATAATAACCCTGACGTGGCCTACAAGCATTACCACAATGCATAAAATGGTTCCAAATGGCAAGAATTAAAGACAGCTTTTCCCCAGTCTATGCTAAATGCCCTCCAAAAATCATGAAATACAAGACATCATTCAAATATAATACATATAACAACCGTTATATTACTTAAAAGTGGGTGTAGGAACTTTTTCTTTTTGGTCTTTGTGAATGCTTCAGAAGTACGTTGGCTGATGCACAAGCAACAAGCAAGCACACTGGAAGGCCTTCCAACAAGCCTGAAAATGGATACGAGGAGGTTTGGGTTTTATATAAGCTGAGTTAAGTAATCCATCCATTAAATGGCAGGGAAAAAAGTGCTGAGCTGGACGGCTGCTACTGCGAAGCTCACACAGCAGACCCCAATGCCCTGTTAGAGGCTCCCCACACATCCTGAGGCCTCGTGTAACACGAGCCGTACTGCTCCTCAGAGGGAAACCCACTGTGCTGCGGCTCCACAAAACACAATGTGCCTCGCTCTTGCGCACGCACACGCACACACACACACGCACACACGCACACGCACACACACACACGCACACACACACACACAGAGCATCCTGTACCAGGAGCTGAGTAGGTGTCATAAAACTAGCTTTGAATTAGATATAGTTTCTTTCTGTTTTCATAATAATAAAACCAGACTAAGAATTATGTGCATGGTCAATCATTTTTAATACTGTTATTTATGACAAGATCATGAATTTGTAGCCTTTCTAATGCTGCAGATTATCACTATTATAAAAGAAGCATGCAAACACACACGCACACACACACACACATGCACACATATAAAAAATACACCCACACAAACAAATAGAAACACACACAAACATACTCACGTGGCCCTCATGTTGCTCTCGGGCAGGAGTGGAATCTCCAGCACTTTGGTGTTGGCCTGCATGATCTCGTGGCTGGGTGTGGACACGGTCTTGCCTGTGATGCGGTGGACCTGGTAAAAGGCGTGTGGCCGCAGGAGACGGTCGTCTGCCGTCCCGATGAACAGCTGCAGAGTCAGAGGCTCGCTCTCCATGTAGCCGTGAAGCTGAAAGACATGACCCGCTCATTTACAGTTACAGTAGACTGATTTTTAGAAGATTTTAGATTCTAAAAAGTCAGGCCAAGTCTTACAACCTAAACTCTCAGACAAATGACAGTTTCTTGCAGTCTACTGGAAATCAACATGGTCATGCTGTATGATTCTCCCATAACACTGTCAATCTGTGATCTAAATATAAAACACTATTCAAGTTCAAGTTCTTGGCAAAGTTCAAGCTCCATAAAAAAGTGCCGAGCACACCGAGTTCTAATAGGAGGGGAAGAGCTCAAGGTTGTGAAGTTTGTATATTTATTTAAGCGGGTATGTTTAAGCCTGGCATTTCAGTTTAGACAGGCAGAGGCAAGAGCAAAGGAGAGGAAGAGCAAGAGAGAGAGAGAGAGAGAAAGAATCTCCCCACCCTTCATTACATTATCACCTACTATAGGAATGCCAAGATCGTGGGTTCATGACTCGGAGGGCAGACTACCTCGTCCACACCTCCATGCACTGTGATCGGCTCGCAACCTCACATGCTCTGAGATACACGTTGGCTATTGCTGTGTAACAGACAGTGCTATATGGGGAGCTCCGACACGTGTTCTCCAGCAACTTGTAAAAAGTGGTATGTAGGGCACTGGAAAAATATATTGAGAACCATCAGTACCAAGAAATCCTTTAATTAAAAACAGTTTTCAGATTGAAATATTTCAAAGCAAAATGGAAATTCAGGTTCAGGACCCATTTAAGTTTAAGTTCGGCCTCATTTGGGATGATGGAAGAATTATTGTTAGCAGACCGCCTACTTAAAGGCATTCTCCTCCAACATTTGCAGCATATGTGTGATTACTACAGACAATAATGACAATCATTTCACCAAGTTGCTCTGGAAGGATAAACAAAGCGGTAAGCCTGTTTAACTTGCAATCATTTAGAATGAAAGTCTAAGGACAGAATTCTGACAGTAAGGATTTAAAGCAATAATAATAAAAAAAATATTTAAAGCAGACATTAGTAAAGGTCAATCCAGGTCTAATCCAGTATAAATGTGCAAAAATATATTTGCAACATATTTATGGAAAATAGACTTCCAATGTAGAAAGCTTGTTTGGGTTTGGATTGTCCTCTTACAGTACAGTATATATCCCCTGTGTATACACTACTACTAGTTTCATGAAACTGGGTGGGAGCATGGTCATGGGCTGGGTTGCTGGAAAGGGATAAAGTTGCCTGTCAACATTTTACTGGTATATAAGACAAAAATATATAACAGTAAAAAGGTGACAAGATCATGCAGCACAAGTGGATGCTGGCCACAATAGAAAGGCACTAGAACACCCAGTTATTGGGTCCCAGGAGGCAACGACCTGGGCTTCAAAGTCGCCAGATGCCCATCCAATTGAACTCCCATGGGATGCACCAGACAAACACATCCACGAACCCCCCTCCTCCACAATCCAAAGCACCCAAAGGAAATGCTGCCAACGTCCTGAAGCCAGACACCACAGCACACTCCCAGACGTCCCGTGGAGTCCATGCCTCGAGGGGACGGAGCCACCCAGGCGGCACGTGGGAAACTTCATGATACTGGGCTTAATGTTTTGTGTTGTAATGTTATGGCTAAACTGAAATATGTTTCAGTTTTACACATATCTAAAGCACAAATAAAGGCAGTTGAATTTGGGAGAAATTTGAAATTTAATGTCCCAATGTCGGGGGGAGAAAATCATCGTGTGAGGCAGTCATACTTAGAAGTTTTTAGACAGACTGACTGTTCTTTACCACTAAGTTGGTTAAACTGGCTCCTCAATCAACAAGATGTTTGCAGGAAGATAGCCCAGACCATGATATTTTGCTGAGAGAGATGGTTTCTTAAACCAGAGGTATGAAAGAATGTTATAGTGTATAATGTTCTCTTTACAGTCCAGTAAACCAGTTGAAATGCTTACCTGTGGTAAGCATATATACACTACAAATGCAGTAAACTGAGATTCTACTTTGTATACAGTATATTCACAATCATTTTTTCGTGTTGCTTAATGAAAACTTGTGCAATTATTTTGTCATTCTGTCCAGTTATGACAGGGCCAGTCATATGGATTTCCTCAGTTAACAGAGTTAACAGCAAGAACTGAAGCTCATAACTGTGGTCGAACGGAGAAAGTTCAGCCACGTACGTGTAACATCCATTTGATGAATCTTGCGGTTAGACATAAGCTGTGGTCTTTAAAAAAAATCCCTTGAATAAGAAACTGAAGAAAGAGAGAGCTCCAGGATGAATGGTGAGCCTTAGAGGAAAGCTTACGTGGGAGGTGCTATCAAGGCCAATTGAAGAGTATGCACAGCAGAGCGAGCGCGCTCTCTAATCTGGAGGTTTTAACGGGACGGGACAGCCTTGTGTGAGGCTCCCTTGAGAACTCCCCTATCCCACACACGCACACACACACACACACACACACACACTCCTTTTTAGCAGCCAGGGGCCAGGAGCCAGAAACGTGTGTGGTTCAGACTGGCCGCCTCCACTGCACGCTGGCCCCCATGATGTCAGCGCTGCACTGGGAACTTCACTAAACAAAAGGCAGCCTGTGTGCTAGGGCGGAAACTGCGGCGAACGTAAAAAAAAAAAAAAAAACATAGGGGACGAGTGAGAGAAAAAGGCATGCTGGGTTCTTCACAGGAGAAATGTCCAACTGCATGTGTTGGGCATCATTAGCACCTCATGAAGCTGAACTGAGCTGTTCAATCAGCACAGATGTGAAAGTAAAGCATTTAAGCAGATGTGGGCAAGATCTGTGTGTCATTTCTCCTGCGTGTCATGAGTAAAGCTAGGTAGAGTGATCCACGGACAAAGGTTATAAGAGCATTAAATGTGTGTGATCATGTCACAGTTACTGACTGGAAGTTATATTTGTTCTGACCACTATGACTTATGCTCATTCATGATATTTGTCCAAGCAGTAGAGTTCGAGGAGACGGGTGAGTCACAAATGTCTGTTGCGGAACTGACTGGCCTGTGCTGTCGTCAAGACTTTGTGGTCTTGTGTAACATCTGAAGTATTTCACCTAATCCTCAGAGAGTCAGCATTGCGCTATTGCTAAACCATACAGTCAGCTTCTGAACAACCACTGCAGCGATTGCCAAGATAATCATTTGTCTGTCAAGTCTGTCCTTATTTCAAATTATTAGTCCATAAAACAAGTAGGTAAAATATACATCTAATATGAACCAGAGACCAATGGCAGAACTCAGACTGACCAAACACTGATTTCTACTCATTAGTGTGTAATAGCAAAGGGATGTTGCTGGTCTGATTAGTTTACAAGACGACCTTCTTTTGCACAGAAGCCTGTCTGGAAACCAGCCAAGTAGGATTAAAGGATACTTCCAAGGCAGCTATAGTAAAACACTGTTACCATTGCATGCTGCTAAGAGAAAGAAGATGGGACCATAGATGGAAACCAGCACTCAGTAAGAGATCTATATAGATAAATACCTGAACAACGGGATGTCCCCCAGCAAGTGCCTTCACAGCCCCTCTGCTTCCCTCTGTTTCATAGTGAGCACGATGGTGAGATTTAGGCTGGACATCGATCTGTAGGCTGTATGGGCCAGAACTGGAGGGCAGCTGCCAGTCAAGCGCTGGCAAGGATGGGCTAGATAATATGAAAGTGTGATAATAATAAAAGTTATTAGTCTACCAAACTGGTGTATAGCAAATAAAAACCATAAAAGCTGTTAAGGATCCGAACCCTTATACCTAAATATTCATGCAAAACATACACATTTTACCTGGTATAAGTCTTCGGTTTAGACCAGTATGAATGAATCGGTACATCAAGAAAGCTAGTGTAGCCCTCCTTCTTAAATGCCAGCCGTGATGCGGAATAGTCCTCATGACAGAGCTCTGTAGAGCCTGTTTCTTCTCCACCAGGCTCGGTCTTGAGGCTAACAGAAGCGCTATGCTCCATGCTGGTTTTCCTGGTCTTCAGTGGAATCCCCTCTCCGATATCAGTCATTCCATCTGTGCTGAGGGCATTAATGGCTGCCACAATGGCTGAATTGGTGTACTGGTTGGTGTTAGGCAGCCACGTGTCTTCGGTCATGCTGAGGCGAGGTGAGGTTTGTGGAGACAGTCCTGGTGACTGGTTAGGTGAATATGGATGGTACTTGTGAGAGTTGTTACCACTGAAGCTGTACTTCCGTTTCCCACCACAAGGGGAATTTGAGCGGGAGCCACGAGGCGCCGTCCAGCTTTCATCAGTCACGCTGGTGCGTGGAGATCCTGCAGGCGATTGGCGAGGTGATGTGCCCAGGGTTCCAGACAGCAACGAAGAGGAACCTTTGGGCGAGACACATGGTGACTGCCATGGAGAGTTCTGTGGTGAGTTATCATAATTGCATGAATAGCCTGACTCGTATGACGATGCCTCCGAGTGGCAGCTACGTGATGAAATGCTGCTAGCAGGGCTGAGGCAGCTGGGGTCACGGTAACCTTCCACACTAGGCAATGTTAACGTCACAACGGAATTTAAACGCTTTGCTACAGGTGCATTGTTCTCTTCCACCTCATCTTCAGGGAACTGACTGTAAGCTGTGATCTCTATGCGTGGGCTTTCCAGAGCAGGAGCTCCATTGGGGCCAGATGACTGGAAGTATCCCATCGAGCCCATGTCTTCACTGGGGGAGAATGATGAAGGTTGGCTAATAGAAACAGAGATGGAGGGACTGGTCTGAAGGTTGTGGTACTGGGTGGGAAGGCAAGGACTACTTAGTGGGAGGGATAGGCTGATATTTGGCGTGTAGCTGTAAGCATCTGCAGAAGAAAGAAATAGACGATAATTTACTATGTTTTCATATGCCAGGTCCAAAACCATGAACTGGTTTGATACAATTTTATGCTGGTTTAAAAAAGCAATACGGTAACCCATGCTAAGGTCATTGAATCTGCAAAAGATATATATAAGACTGGAACTAAAAATAACCACTCCAAAATAAATTTGCATTAAAAATAAATAATAAAACACACAAAAAAAGTCTAAATCACAGATTATAGTATTTGCAAGTTTATTGGTTACTTAAAATCTTACATTTAGAGTAAAAAAAAAAATGGAGTTATACATGATAATTCAATAGAGACATCCATGTTTATAAGAAAATCATACAAATCATACAAAATGTCTTCAATTTCAGAAAACATTCCACCTTTGAAAAGCTTTAGAGTGTGGATAGAGAAGGTCCACAAGTGGTCTAGATAATAAAAAAAACCCTGCATATTCTCTGCTAAGTACCATAGAGGGTTTTCACTTTGTCCCTCTAATGAGGAGCTTTGAGGTTTACACTTAAATCTACAAGAAAGGGTACCAGGTAGAGCTCCTTTATGAATCTGTTATGGTTAAAAATCAAATCAAAGTTTGAGAAAACTTCTTTTTTTTTTCTAAAAGGTAAAATGTGTGGAACACTTCTTCTCCAGACGGAGACAGGAGAGATTTAGTCTGTGAGAAATCATGCACTGTTGAGTCTCACAAGGGAAATTAAGAACAGTCTCCTTTGAAAGCCAGTGCCACGCAGACCCTGAAACCACAAGCTCCTCTAAATGAAGTCAAAGAGAGCAACAAGCCCTACATCTGAATCACTGCAACTAGGAGGATTTGGGATATTACAGCGCAAGACTAACACACATTGCACTGAGTAATGAAGTGTATATGATAAACGGTTGGCTTTGCCTGAGATAAACATGTCATGTAAATGAATCTCTTTCATGAGGCGATAAGTGGAGCTCTAAGACACATAATAAAACTGTATAACGGTCTGCTTGTGAAGAAGGAGCCACGCCCACCCGAACTCAGCTCCAGTCTCCTTCAGTAACCTTAATCAGACAACGCCTTTTACTGGTTTACATGGGAGGAAAAACGGCTCGGATATTTTTATATGAAGTATTTAAGGATGTTAATGAAAACATATTCTCACCATGCATAATAAATAATAATAAATGATTAAAATGAATAAATAAAGTTAAATGTTCTACTACCTTCATCTGCTGATTTCATGCTTCCGATCGCTTTGGTGAAAGTTAAACGTCCAAGTTATATATATCTCCAAAAACTTGGGTGAAAAAAAAAAAAAGTCAGTTGTCAAATTATGTCATACAAAACGCTGTCACGAAAACGTGCGCATAATTTATACTTATTCCAAATCCCAAATGAAGATATGTGCCTTAATAATTAAGCTTTGCTGCTGTTCAAAATCCAGTTGCGTCGTTTTAATGCAGGAGTTGTAAATGAAGTGCCGGGCTGCTCGGGGTCTTCGTGACGCACTAGCTCACGCGGTGAGGTCTCCGCTGCTTTACAAAGCCGGGAAATACCTCCGCTCGGTAACGCCCCCTGTCTGACGTCACGCCACACGTCTCAGCGGACCGCGAGAGGGATTCTCTCCAGTGTTGCCAGGTGCACGCTTTTCCCTCCGAACAGAGTTGATTTGTGAACTTGATGGGCGTCATTCTGATGGACCACCAGACCTACACATTTTAGTGTTTCCTCAGCTGTCAGTATATCTGATTTACCTAATTAGCCTTTCCTGAATTGTAGTGGGTGTGATAGATCAGGGAAAACACTAAAACGTGCAGCCTGGTGGTCCTCCAGGACCAGGGTTGAGATAAATAAGAACAATATTAAAGGATTTAGGCGTTTGAATGTTAAAGGCATAGATGTAATTTACAGGAGATGGAAATTTATAACCTGAATAACCAAAACTGACCAGTACAATCAATCAGTCAATCAATCAATCAATCAATCAATCAATCAATCAATCAATCGAGTAAAGGTGCAGACCTCAGGTTTTCACAGAATGTGACAGTTTCTGTTAAACAATACCACCAAGTCTGCAATAGGACAGGTTTTTGATTCACACTAGGGAAATTATTTAATTTTTGACAAACTGCTACATACATCTTATTGTACAAGTTTGATACATCAGGCAAAGTTTTAACATTTAATGATACCAAAAAATCAGCCACAATAAATATTTACAATAATAAAAGTAAAATTCAAAAACAGTTGACTTATTTAACTTTAATTACAATAAAAATCTATTATGTACCCTCTGATTGATATTTGATAATATGATGTTTAAAAAAATACTATTTTAAGTATCAAAGTAATGGCCAAAGCATTTTTTTGGTATCCACCAATAGTCTCTGCTTTTTCAAAAAATAAGTGATTTATAATCATATTTATAATCTCTTGTAATTGATAATAATCTACTTTGCTTTGTTGCCTTTTCAATCTTTTCATTTGTCCAAACCATTTAATGGTTTTACTCCTAGATGGACATGTAGATAGACGTGCTACAGGAACAGTACAATACAGTTTTCTTTTTTTTTTTTTTGACAATGTATTTACTTATATCCTAATTAGCTATAATAATAACAACAACATGTAACTTTAACACTTAAAATGTAATTTATTATCAACTATAAGAAATAATTATCAACAAATTTTTAGATTATGTAATTACAAATACACAATCCAGGTGACAGGATCATGTACACCCAAGAATCTGGTCTGATCCAACAAAAAAATCCATTGCAACACAAATCATTGAAAAAAAGTAACTGTTGGATGATAGAAAGGCACCAGAACACCCAATGCACGACTGGCCCAGCAGGGAAAGCTGTTGACCCAGGTTCTAAAATTCCCACAAGACTTGTACAATTTATCAGGTAATGCCCATCATGGCTGAGGGATTTCTTTAAGGTTTAATATATTTTTGTACAGCTAAGATCTTCTTATCCAAAAGGGGTGAAATGGCTACAGGCTTTCATTACTGCAAAAGTGAAACCACAATTGATATTTGTTTATACACTAAGATGAACGAATGAAATCAGACTCTTTGTGTATATAATTGAACACTGCTAGCCCCCAAATGTGTCTCCCTGTCAAAAAAAATGGTTTCACACTAGAACTCCTTCAGGGAGCAACAAGAGCATACAATATGCACAACCCCTTTAAGCCCTGTTTGCTAAGAATAAACTACATACAGTATAGCTACAGTATACTATATATAACTGGTGCAGCTAGTAGACCCACACAGTTTCTCATGTCTTTATAGTATCTATTTGGGTTTCCTTAGGGTGTCCTTAGGGTTCTTTGCTTGCTTTTCATCTCCAAAAACATGCCAGTAGGTCGTTTGGCTACCCAAGAACGCCCTTGAACAAAATATTATAAATGTGTGTGTCCATGTGTGCACAGGATTGCACTGAGGTCTTGTCCAGGTTGCATTCTTGTCTTGCACCCAGTGTTCCCAGACTCCAGATCTACTGTGACCCTGACCGGGATAAACTGTTACCAACTATGAATGAAAGAACATATTTTATATGTGCACTTCTGTTGCTATGCAGAATTTGCCAGCCTTATTATACCCTATCCATAGCTCCGGCACAGACTAAATGTCATTAGGGCAGTGGAACATTCTCTCTCTGTGTCAATCCTGAGTCCCTATAATGGTTTATGACTGCAGTTGCTTGATAGATTTAGGACTAAAATTGCCTTAAACAAGTTTATTACCAAAGTCTCTATAAATCAATGAACGGTTAAAATTGACTTCATGTTAACTAAAACACAACTCCTATTATAGTTGCACATTTGACCGTATATCACACAGAGGGTATTTATTTATGGTCACTCTATCCAGTATCATCCAGATGATTTGCTTGTTGTAATTTGTATATTTATTAATTGTCTGTAAGATTATGGAATGGTTGGCTGCAAACAAAATTTCCTTCAAGGTAATATAGGATAAACGTGACTGAGGATGAGTTCTCATTAGGGATGGGTTGCTTATTGGGGATAAATGAATAAAACTATAAATGTATTTATATTGCATTTATATTTCAATACATTCCTAAATATATATCAAGAATATTCCTGAAAAGTTGATTAATTATCCATCAGCATATGTGTCCGGTTATCATAATTTTCACCATTTTCCACTGATAGCCTGGAAATGTAAAAAAAAAAAAAAAAAAAAAAAACAATCTTGGGGGAACATTGTTTTTGTGAGTTAACGGAAATTGCACTGTGTATAGCATTTTAATCAATAAACTTGTTTCTTAAATATGCAATATAAATAATTTTGACTTGACCGCCTTGGGCCTGTGTGTAGAGTTTACAAGTTCTCCCCAGGTTTCTTCTTGGTACGTTGGTTTCCTCCCACAGTCCAAAGCCATAACAGATTAGGCTAATTGGCATTCTCATCCGGTACCCCACCTTGTGCCCAAAGTCTCCTGGGATAGGCTCCAGGAACCCTGTAATCCTGTACCGGATAAGCGGTATAAAAGATGAATGAATTAATATTTGAGGGTTCCAGCTTGCTCAAAGGGATGGTTTCTGGTAGAAAAACACTCCATTGCAGGGTTAAACATACAATAGTTAAACCCTTCCCTAGAGGCCCAAGCCACCTCTGAAAAAAGTGCACTTACACAATGTGTCTATTCATTCACTATCTACAAGGAGCACTTTATCTTTATTCTCGTGGTTTGACTCTGTGTATTGGAAGTCTATACTGGGAAAACTGGACATGAAGCAGGAATAGACCCTGGAAGAAATACTAGACTGGTGCAGTCCAGTAGATGTAGCTACAAAATTGGTGAACAAAATGAAATGTCCTGTTGTATGACACTGCTAAACAATGCAACACGTTTGCAAAGATATCCATGATGTTTAAGTTTTTTTGTATTTAGGTTTGGAGGTCATTTTACACATATCTGGCAACCTTGATTCTCCATATTTGCAGATGGGCGCGAGGAAGTGACTGCTTCGGGAAAAGACAACAGAAAACGAAGAGCAAAACGATAAGACCAAGCGCCCTGAAATAGTGAACTGGTGTAAAAATATGCTTAAAAAAAAAATATATATATATATATAAATATATATATACTTTTTTATTAGTACTACCATTTAAGGAATGCCGGAAACCGGTGCGTTGTGAACGACAGTCCGTCGCTTAGCAACCGCAGTGCGTCGGCGTGGCGGATAAACACAAATACTGCCGCGCTCTATTTTGAGACTCGGCAACGTTAGGAAACGAAATACAAAAGTCATGACTGTGTGAGGGTCAGACATGTCTCTTCTGTCTACAGAGGAGCTGCCAGAATCGTTAGACTCTTCATCAGACTCACTTTGTCTCTCCAGGTTTAGGAGGAATTTACGACAGAGTTTTATTTTAAACGGTTACCGCAACAAACAAAAATAAAATAAAAAAAACCTGCTGAGTCTGCAAACCATTACAACGTACTAGATCTCAATGCTTTGATTTGGTCGGGGATATCTAAATAAATTCAATAATAACTTTTGCATCAAGCTTATTGTTTTATCATTCATATTAATAATGTTGTATTGTATCTTGGTGGCTTAGTGCTGTCGCCTTGCACCAACAGGCTTCAGGTTCGATTCCTGCTTCGTGGTCCGTGTGCATGGAGTTTGCATGCATCCCTGTGTCTGGTGGGTTTCCTCCTGGTGCCTCTGGTTTCTTTCCACAGTCCAAAGAGATGTGCTCAATCACTTACTCACCGTCTATACCGCTTTATCCTGTATTCAGGGTTGCGGGGGGACTTGAGCCTATCCCAGGAAACTTAGGGCACAAGGCAGAGTACACCCTGGTACACCCCATACTCTTACTGGCACACACACACAACGGGTAATTTGGGAATGCTAATTAGCTTAATCTGCAGGTCTTTGGACTGTGGGAGGAAACCCACCAAGCATGGGGAGAACATGCAAACTCCATGTACACAGAGATGGGAATCAGACCCTGGAGGTGCAAGGCGACAATGCTAACAACTACACCACCCATGCCGCCCCCAAGACATGCAGATTTGACTTATCGGCGTTCCCAAATTGCCTGTAGGGTGTGAATGAGAATGTGACGTGTGTGCCTTGTGACGGATTGGCACCTTGTCCAGGGTGTACCCCGCCTTGTGCCCCAAGTCTCCTGGAATAGGCTCCAGGCCTCCTGCAAACATGTATACTGGGTAAAGCTGTATTGCATCGTTACATCGATCCTCAGTATTTAACTGACATTCAAAAAGTCACCGTAAATCCAGAGTGTATCCCAAGAACTCTAAGCATGATGCACACGATCACTCTCTCTCTCGCTCACCTATTCCCCTAATGGCATGTTTGGTACAAAGACTGTAATCTGAGTTGTACTAAGTATTGAGCTTGGAGCTATGTGCGCTGTACCATCATCACACCCTGTATTCCTTAACAGTTCCAGGATGCAAGTTGATTGTTACCTCAAAATTAAGGCAAACATAAGAGAATCAGACACAACACACTGAACTCACATCTCCAGGGTCCTATTCTGAGCTCTGTACAAGTCTCAACCACAGGTTTCATCTGGGTTCTCTGGTTTTCATCCCATCAGCCAAAAATACTAAACACTCCAAATATGCACCCAAATGTGTCTAAAATGAGGGCAGTTTTAATAAATGGACACCTTGTTTTTAAATATAAAATGTGTATTGCAAACTATATACAGTACAAATCATACTGACCTTGATTTTGTTGGTGAGCAAATAAATGCACAGAAATCGATATGGGTTAAAAGGTAAGGCAAAAACTAAATATTACAACTCTAGCTCCATTTAAAGTTTTAAACAGTATTAAAACCTGTTTGAAAATCCAGTGTCAAGAGGATTTTCAGTCTGGTTCTTTTTAAGAATTCACTGTCACGTCTGGCTCGTTAATTAACCCATAAGAACCCAGACCTATTTTTCCTTTAAGAGAAATTATGGGTGACAGACCGAATAGAGACACATGGCATTATCCCTGATTATTTAAGGGTTAAAAGTCCTATGTGACCTATGTCACAGCAAGATTTAAAAAACTAATATTTTCAAGGTTAAATATAAAGATAAGATTTTATTAAATCATAAATATTGTTAAATGTGATTCATTTCAGCACCAAAAACAGATTTTTTAAATTAGCTAATTCTGTTACATTTGCTACTTAGGAACACCACTATTTTTAAAATTATGTCATGGGTACACAAAGTCACAGATAGTCACATGACTGCACCAGGATGTACAATAAATGTCACTTAGGCACTTCATGAGTTAAAGTTAGGGATAAAGATGAATAAGATAAATGTATTATTAATAACTTTCTCAGAACATGTAAGGGATATGGTGCCACCGTGAGTTGTACAAATGGATTCTAAAAAGCTGTTTTGTGACCGTGTCTATCCTTAAAAAGAAGTGCTATATATAATATATTAATCTAAATGAATGGAAACGGTTAATAATGTGACTGACATTATGGATTCATCCAACAATCATTGGCAGCACAAGCATGAAGGCTTTCATCGTGGGGACGAAATAGCAACGTCTGTCCACCTCTTCTGGCATCCTCTCTCCTGTCACGATGAAAGACCCGCTCACTGTGTTGACCTCATGGAAACCTCACGCCCATAGGCGAGCGCCCTAATTGGAGCACTGGGACATGTGTTTCTCCCTGTCCTGTCCAGCTATGTGAAACTGAACCGTTTGCTGCTGTAAACACTTCTCCTAGTTTCTGGTAATAAATAGCTCCAGCCTACGCTGATTGACGAACATCCGTTCCTGCAACAGGTCGAAGAGTCCTCTTAACGCAGTCGCATGCTGCCTTATTTGCCAAAGGAGAATTACAAGAGTTGGCTTTGCAAATCTGTATTGTATGTAATGGCATGAATCGTTATATTGATCGGTCCTATAAACCTGGTTTAGCTGCCTGTAGGGCTCTGTGGCGGGGTTGTCGTGGTGTTATTGCAGGCTCAGATAGACAAACCAATAGGTTTGCTGCATATGAGATTTGTGGCAAATTATTTTAAGAGCTATAGCAGCCATCTGCTTAAAAAACAAAAGCCACGCTGATTAATTGAATCGAATTGAACTGAAAGATTTGTGGCTTTTTTTTTTTTTTTTTTACTTTTGTGCTATAAAAACGTACGCCATTTACATGAATCTTTTTCTTTTCCTACAATGATCTAAGTTTTGAGGATTTTTGATTCCACAGCTGTATTGGTCTAAGAAATCCCACAAACATATATTATACAGCATTTCAATCATTAAGCGATCGTTAGAGTTACGGAATGCACACTAATGGCTTGAACCATTCAAAATTCTTGCATTTTTAGAACATCTGGTTTGTCTCTTGGTGCTAGATGAATGATCCCCATAATGACATTTTGCATTGGATTCGTGCAGTAGTTTCATTTAATGAATCATAACGTATCCCTTTTGTGTTAAGTTTACTCTTGGGAATTTGACACTTTTTCCCCCAAACCTTTCTCAGAGAAAATCTCTTTTTAGAACCAAGTTTAGATAAATTTTTTTTAATATAAACTAATTTTACATGATTGAATGAGCATGGCATTATATATGAGACTGATCAGTAATGGAAGTGGGGCAGTATTTACTTAAGTGCTTGATGCTCAGGGATGCTGATCTGGGGATCGGGGGTTCGAGGCCCAACACTACGGAGATGCCAGTGTTGGGTCCTTGGTCAAGACTCTTAATGCTATGTCACATACAAATGCCATGGTCGAAGCAGGTTACAACAAATAGAGATCTTGTAGATAAAAAGATCGGATATCACAACCTCTAGGATAAAAAGGACAAATCGAAAACAGCACATCTGGAAATGTTCTATACCTCTAATACCATTAACGTAAACCATTAACTATTGTTCTGGAAAATGACTCAACTTATCTCTTTGACAGATTCAGAAAGATTTAAGCCATTAACGGCCAAATAAACAGAATATAATTAATTCTACTAACAGCTCCTGTAAATAACACCTTACAACCCACTGTAGCTGTGTTTAGTGTTAATGTAATACCCGGGATTTTTTTCTTTATTCAGCATTTATAAAAGTTTCAGTAAACAAACAAAAAACAAACAAACAATCAAGACAACACTGAACATGATAGAAATAAATAGAGATAATACACTGAACATGTATATTTTGTGTAACCTCAACTCCAGATGTTACAGATGTTGAATGAACGTCGTCACGTCCAGAAACTGTCGGGAAAACGTCTGCTGCGCTCATACAGATGCTATGAAGGGTGATGCATTGCATCTGCAAACGATGTGTCAGCGATTCGGAAAGCTGTTAAAATAAACCAATACCACATTTAACCTCTGTGAGTGTGTACGGCTCTGATGTCATGTGCATACTCACCCACGTTTTGTATCCCACAGGTCAGCCTGTGTCTATAAGCATCAGGTCTGTTTTGAGGCCCGGTGTGCTGGAATGACGTGAACTGGCCCACGTGCTGATGAGAAACATTGTCCTTTCTCTCCTGCAGTCCTGCAGAATCTTTATGGATGAAATCAGGAATAACGAGAAGGGTTAGTCGGTAGCATCATTGCTTTATGCAGCAAAACTTAAAGAGAAGTGGAAAATCTAAAATAAAAAAAAAAAAAAAAAAAAAAGAATTACACCCAGCTTGCATTTTTTTTGACATATGTATTTATTCATGCTTGAGTGTAATCAAACATGTTATTTTAGCTACTTTTACAATGTGACTCATGCACCTATGACAGGACATGTTTAAAAATAAATTGTGAGAAACGTATAAAAAAAGGGCTCAAAGTAGAAACAGTAACGGCAGTATGAGGAGCTTTTATACAACGTTCCCCCTCCTCTCTTTACACAGCCTTCCTGTCTCCACTCAATGCTCTCTTTGACTGCGGCATGGTGACGGAATCCCCAGTCTGTTTCCTGTTGTGTAAAGCCGCTGCCAGGAGACAGTGGCCGCTGTCCAAGAGGGAGGGGATTCTGGGATAGTACTGGCTCCCCTGGGCCCGGTGAGCAAACAGTGGGTCTCGGCAGGCAGCTCCACCATGGGGCCTATGCGCCAACACTAAATCAGAACCACAACACAGAGAGAAAAGCTCTGGGAAAGTGGTTAGAGTCAGGATTGTGGAGGTTATATTTCTCAGCACTTCACTCAAAAGCACACTTTTATAGCAGTAATGGCGATTTGTAATAACTGGTAGCACCACCTCGCTCTGCAGCATTAACTCCTACCCAATGTGTAACCAGATCAGGATGTTTACACTATAGACCAGTAGAACGAGCTTCCTGAAGATTCATGGATCAAAAATAAAGCCGTATAGGAGTCTGCCAGCATTTCAACCTAATATTTATCCACATCAACTGTAGCATAAAATGAATTACCGCAAATAAAAAAAGCTCAACATATTTTCCTGGACAGAAAAAAGAAGCTGACTGTTATCCATGAATCAGTATACAAATTTGGGGGTTGATATTTATTACTAGCGTTTAAAAGAACAACAACAACGATGTAAATTTTTTTAATGCATTACAGTGAAGTGCATGGCATGAAGGTCTGAGATTGTGTTTATTAAGTAGGTTTCAATTGCACACTCATAAGCATGTACTAAAAAAATTACAGCGCCATCTGTTGAATTCTGAGATGAACTGAATAACTAAGTCGATAAAAAAAAAAAAATACAAGTCTTCCATTTAAATTTCAAGGTAGCATATCTTCCCGTGGGCCAATTGCAATAAAACAAAGCCTATATGTTAACCAAGCTCAACCAAATATACCTGCGAAAACCCTATTAAAATTTGGTTAGTAGTTTTTACGTGATGAGTGCCCAAATAAACAGCAAAAAATTCCAATAACCATCTTAATGTGTTCTATTACTCATCTTACATTCATTTTTTCGCAAATATATTGTGGCGTGGGCAGGGTTTTGATGGGCTACCATCATGCTTTGCGGGAGGGATTGTTTTGTGTTCACCCTGTTGGGAAAAGGTGTTTAAGTTAGTGGCTTCGGCCAGAGGTGTGTGTGTGGTAGAGGTGTGTTTTATGGAGGTTGGATGTGATTGTCTTGGTGTTTACTTTCTGAAGAGCAATAAATTACTCCCAGCCATTTGCATTGGACAGCAAAGTAGCTCACTCGTCTCTCCAAGTTCCTGCGTGGCGGTGAAAATCGCTACATTTGGTGTCAGAAGTGGGATGGAGAGAAGCGGGTTGAAGCGCACCCCGGAGGAAATCCGGAGGATTCAGGAGGGTCGCCGAGTAGCAGAGCGGCTGAGAAGGAAGAAAACCCTCCCTGACGGGGCCAGCGCGAGCAAGGAGCGGCGACCGGAGCGGAGCGGCGCGCTTCGGGTTCCGGCGCTGGATTTCGGAGGGGATTCCTCCAGCGACGCAGCGCAGGAGCGAGCTACAGCTTCGAGCGCCGCCAGCCGGCGAGGCGACATGCAGCTGCGCCTGCCCGCCTACAACGGCGCCGTCGAGCCGCACGCGTTCCTCGTCCAAGTGGAGCTAGCCGCCGACTACGCGGGTTGGTCCCCGGCGGAAACCGCCGTCCGGGTGGCCCTTTCGCTGGAGGACCTCCGGGCTGATGAGCGGAAGGACTGGGCGAACCTGCGGGAGTCGCTCCACTTCCGGTTCGGCACGGGTGAGCGTAGGGAGGCTGCGTGCGAAGAGCTAGCGACTCGCGAGCGGCGCGCCTCCGAGCCACTGGGGGCGTTTGCTATGGACTTAAGATCTCTCGCGCGCCGGGGCTACCCAGAATTTGAGCACGCCCAGCAGGAGGAGCTAGCTCGTCGCGCGTTCCTTCAGGGAATCCGGCCGTTACGGCTGCGCGAGCACATCCGGTTAGTGGCACCGGCTTCCCTCTCTGAGGCGCTGCGCGAGGCCGAGCGCGCCGAGCCCATCATGGCTGAACACCACGGCGGAAGAGCGGAGCGATCTCCCGTGGCTTGGGGCCGCGCGGTAGGTGATCCTAGCCGGGGATAGGGCTACCCGTCGCGGCTAGGCCTCGACTCAGCCTCCGAGTTTCCGCGACGACGCCGAGGCCAGGGACCGTCGGACTACAGCTGCAACGTTCTTCGGCCCGAGGACAGCGTACCCCAGCAGCCGTTAAACTAGCTCCGGGGGGCGCTGAGGGGAAGCCGCCTCCCACAGCCGTTTTTGTTTCCCCAACTGCTGGATGTAACTTCCGGTCGGGACGTTTAGGGAATCGCGCGGGTGTGTACGTGGACTGTGGCCTGGACGACGTTTCGCTGCGGGCGCTCATGGACACCGGCTCTACAGTTTCGCTGCTGCGCTGGGGCCTATTGGGGCGCGGCGAGCGCGGTTGTATGCTGCCGGAACCAGCGTTAAACATTCGCACGGTGTCGGGGAGTTACCTGAAGATACGGGCCTGTCGCACAGTGCGAATAAAAGTAGGTGCAGTCATTCTTTCTCATCCATTCTTTGAGGCAGACATAGAGGATGATTGTATTTTGGGGTTAGACATTTTGCAAAGGTGGGGCGCGGTACTGAATCTCGCGGACGGCACTCTGTGCGGTAACTTCGGGTTAGCTAGGCTGCTAGTGCCCAAAGCGCAGCCGGACGTGTTAGTAGCACGCACCAGGGGGGCGGAACTTCCGGTGGACGCGCCAGGTAAACATCCGGGAGCCAACCGAGTGAGGATAATGGCCGAGCTGATAGAGCGTAGCAGTGTGGGGCTAAGTCCGACACATACCGACACCGTGAAGTCTCTTTTGCGCGAGTTCGTGGACGCGAGTGCACTCATACCAACTTGGTGCAGCACACCATAGATACGGGTAACGCAGCTCCTGTGCGGCTACATCCGAGACGGCTCCCATTAGCTAAACGGGCTATCGCCGAGCAGACGCTGCGGGAGATGGCCGACTCGGGCGTCATAGAGCCAGCGTCCGGGCCGTGGTCTTCGCCGGTTGTGCTTGTGCGGAAGAAAGACGACTCGTGGCGGTTTTGTGTGGATTACCGGCGGTTAAACGAGGTAACGCGCAAAGATTCTTATCTGTTACCGCGTATAGATGATGCGCTTGAACACGTTGTGGGCTCGGCGTGGTTTAGCTCGCTGGATTTGCGTAGCGGGTATTGGCAGGTAGAACTCGCCCCGGAAGCACGTCCTAAAATGGCGTTCTCGATCGGACAGGGGCTGTGGCAATTTCGACGCATGCCATTTGGCCTATGTAACGCTCCAGCTACGTTCGAACGCTTGATGGAGAAAGTATTGGCAGATATTCCTCGCAACCGGTGTGTCGTGTATTTAGACGATTTACTGGTGCACGGCAAGGAATTTGGGGTCGCGTTAGCTAACCTACGGGAGGTATTTTTAGCCATCCGGCGGGCGAACTTGCGGCTTAATCCCAAAAAGTGTCAGCTGTTGCGGCGAGAGACCGTATTTTTGGGACACGTGATTAGCGCCCAGGGGATTGCCACGGATCCAGCCAAAATTGCTGCGGTACAGAATTGGCCTGAACCGGTAAATGTGTCGCAGCTACGCACCTTTCTCGGGTTAGCCTCGTACTATCGCCGGTTCGTAAAGAATTTTGCCACGATCGCCACCCCGCTACACGAGCTCACGAGAAAGAACCAGCCGTTTCGCTGGGACTGGGTGCACGCGCGAGCGTTCACCCAGTTACGGGAAGCTCTGGTTACGTCGCCTGTTCTAGAATATCCGGACGCGTCCCGTATGTTTATCCTCGACACGGACGCAAGCGATGTAGGCCTGGGGGCCGTCCTGTCTCAGGTGTCCGCCTACTTCAGCCGCGCGTTGTCTGGACCGGAGAGGAACTACTGCGTCACGCGGCGCGAGCTGTTAGCGGTCGTCGCGGCTCTTAAGCATTTTAGGCCGTATTTATATGGGCAGTCTTTCTTGCTGCGGACCGATCACGCTTCGTTAGTGTGGCTGCTTAGCTTCAAAGAGCCTGAAGGACAGTTAGCGCGCTGGCTTGAGTGGTTGCAAGATTACGATTTTATCGTTCAGCAGCGAGCAGGGAAACTGCATGCTAACGCCGATGCTTTGTCCCGCCGGCCGTGTAGCAACGAGCGCTGTCGGCACTGCGAGAGGTTAGAAGCGCGCGCGGGTGATTGCGACGTCGAGCACTTTTCGAACCTCGTGAGTCAGAACAGTCTTCCTGCACAGTCCTCCGGAGCCCCCGTCGGTAACCAGCCGTCCGAGCCGGCGTGCAGCCGAGTTACTGCGGTGCCTAAACCATCGCCTATAGCCGTTGCGCCGGTGCCGCAGCTGGACTGTGAACAGTTAATCGCCGAGCAGGAGAAGGACCCGGTGCTGCAGCAGGTATTAGGTTGGGTTAAAGCGGGCCGGAGACCGGAGTATAACGCGGTCGCCCACCTGGGCCTAGAGGTAAAAGCGCTCCATTCGCAGTTCGACAGACTATCGTTGCGGGGGGGCCTACTCTATCGCCACTAGGAGCGGCCGTGCGGCGCTGGCGAGTATTTTCAGCTGCTGGTGCCGCAGACTTTGCGGACACGGGTGTTAGGGATGGTTCATGGGCACGCGGGCGCGGGACACTTCGGCGTAACAAAAACTTTGCGGCGGCTGCGCGCTCGTTTCTATTGGCCGGGCTGCCACACTGATAACGAACTCTTTGTGCACAGATGCGACGTCTGCACGGCAAAGAAGGGCCCTACCCAGCGTTCGCGAGCACCCCTGCAAGACTTTCGGGTGGGGGCACCTATGGAGCGTATGGGCGTGGACATTCTCGGGCCGTTTCCCATTTCCGATCGCGGGAACCGGTATGTGCTGGTGGCCATGGACTACTTCACCAAGTGGCCGGAGGCGTTTGCCGTTCCTGACCAGAGCGCTTCCACCACGGCTCGAGTGCTGGTGGATGAGGTGTTCAGCCGGTTCGGCGCCCCGGAGCAGTTGCACAGCGATCAGGGGGGTAACTTCGAGGCGGAGGTGTTTGCGGCGGTGTGCGAGCGCCTCGGGGTGAAAAAGACCCGCACCACACCCCTTCATCCGCAGAGTGACGGCCTCGTGGAGCGTTTCAACCGGACACTCACTACCCAGCTCGCCGTGCTTACCAGCGCCCGGCAGAAGGATTGGGACGAACATCTGCCCCTCGTGCTGTGGGCCTATCGCACCGCAGTGCAGGAGTCTTTACAGCTGACGCCAGCGGCGTTAATGTTCGGTCGCGAATTGCGCACGCCCGTGGACCTGGTGTTCGGCCCCCCTCCACAAGTGGATTTACCTACGAAGCCGGGGTTGGATTATTTTTGTTCGCTAAGAGACAAACTGTTCCGTGTCCATGAGTTAGCGCGTAGACACTTGGCGGACGCTGGTGTTAAACAGCGCCGCGTGTATGACACCCACAGCCGGGGACGAGACTTTGCTACTGGGGAGCAGGTTTGGGTGTATTCCCCTGAAAGGAAAAGGGGGCTTTCCCCTAAGCTTATGTCTCACTGGGTGGGGCCCTGCACGGTACTGGCCCAGCTCTCTGACGTAGTCTACCGGGTGCGGTTGACGGGGCGGTCGCGAGTGGTCGTGCTCCACCGGGACCGTCTCGCTCCTTATCAGCCCATTGCCAGCGAGATATCGAACTCTGTGGAGGCCGGGCCGCCTCAGGAGGACGGTTGCAACCCTCCTTCCTCTGCAAAGAGACTCTGGCGTTCACAACGCCAGCGCCAACCACCAGCACGCCTCCTAGACTGAGTTCGCCATGATGACCGGGAACGGTCACAGCTCGGGTGGGGGCAGTGTGGCGTGGGTGGGGTTTTGATGGGCTACCATCATGCTTTGCGGGAGGGATTGTTTTGTGTTCACCCTGTTGGGAAAAGGTGTTTAAGTTAGTGGCTTCGGCCAGAGGTGTGTGTGTGGTAAAGGTGTGTTTTATGGAGGTTGGATGTGATTGTCTTGGTGTTTACTTTCTGAAGAGCAATAAATACAAATAAAAAAAAAATAAATTACTCCCAGCCATTTGCATTGGGCAGCAAAGTAGCTCACTCGTCTCTCCAAGTTCCTGCGTGGCAGTGAAAATCGCTACAATATTTAATGTACAGTATAGACACAACAACTTTACAGTTTTATTTTATGTATAGAAGATAGAATTGAAAAAAAATTGTGTAACTGAGAAGTCAAGAAAATGCATAAAAAGACTTCATCTTTTTAAACGTTTTCCTTACTATATGTAAAATTATTGCTCATAGCTCTATGCCACACAATATGCACTAGCTAGATGTCAAGTTAATACCATGATATTAAATGTGATAATGATTAAAATGTTTTATTTATTAATATTAACACTCACTCACTGACTCACCTTCTATACCGCTTTATCCTGTATTCAGGGTTGCGAGGGGCCTGGAGCCTATTTCGGGAGGCTTAGGGCACGAGGCAGGGTACAACCAGGACAGGGTGCCAATCCATCGCAGGGCACACACATACACACACTCACATACTCATTCACACACTACAGGCAATTTGGGAACGCCGATTAGTCTAATCTGCATGTCTTTGGACTGTGGGAGAAAACCCATCAAGCATGGGGGGGAACATGCAAACTCCATGTACACAGAGACGGGAATCGAGCCTGGCCGGGAACCGAACCCGGACCCTGAAGGTGCAAGGTGACAGTGCTAACCACTACACCACCAGGCTGCCCACTAATATTAACATCAATGTATTAATTTTATTTACTGCCTGGCCCAAACAAGGATAGCTATTTGAATTTAAACAAGCAAATGCTTAAAAGCTTTTGATTGGATATTTACTACAATGATTATTTGATTTAGCTGGCAAAAATTCTATTAACCCTAACTAACGCAAATAAGTACTGTATCTTTCTTAAGTACATTTCCTAAACTACCATGCTGTTTACCACAAACTACACCTACCACCTTGTTTCAGGAGGAACAAATTGACTTGAATAAAGCAAAGAAAACAACTAAGGAGATTGCTGAAATTCTAAAACCTGAAAGGATAGTGCTGAACTATCAACTCCAAAGAAGGAATGTGGTTGGAAAGAAAATCATAAATGACTGGGATCAGAGATCACTTAAACAATTGATAAAGCTGCACTGTAAATTAAAAAAAAAGGACAGTTATATTAAATAGTGAAGGTACTGTAAGAGCATTTCCACACACAATCTGACAAGAACCTGAACAGCTGTGTGGCCATAAGGAAATCACCTGTTGGTGAGGCTTTGGTTTGAAGGATGAAGATTGGAGCAATGGAAAAAGATCATGTGGAGTGATACATAAGTCCTTATTTGACAATCAAATTAAGTCAGCTGACTGCCTGCATGTACTGAATGTCTTGGAAACCGGAAATCCTGGAGGCGTGAGGCCACAATGCCAACCACCACCTCATGGTGGCAGCCCAAGAAATATTAGCGTATGCAAATTTTTTGGGAACCAGTCAGTGTATTTTAATATGATCACAGTATTGTTTTCAGGCAAGCTAGTTCCTGTTATTACTTATGTTATAGTCACCATAAAGAATCGTTCCTTACTGTCTTAAAGTTGAAAAGAAAATATACTGTTTAAAAGCGCTGACATTGGAAACTTCTTCAATAAAAGTTAAATTATTTTTTTTATGAGTGCATTAATAGAAAACCTGAGATTTATCTTGAGGCTGGCAGTTGTTACAGAAAATCTTATAGAACTGTGGTAAAAATGATCATATAATGAGTTATGTGGCAAGAATAATAATAATCATAATAATTAAATAAAATTCACTTCAGAATACGATTCCGCTCAAGGTTTCCTTTTGCTTCCCTTGCCATCGTCACCACTGCTTTACTCATTAAGGATCTAAATCTACATCTGATTTCTATAAAGCTGCTTTGAGACAATGTCTATTGTTATTGCTAAAACTGAACTGGCACCTGCATTGGTTTCCTTTATGCCATTTAAGCTGGGTTTTATGTGTGTAACAGATTTCTATCGTAAACTGCTCTCCAGTACTTTATTTTGGTCAGGATGGCTGTAGTTTAATTGACTATATAGCTTATATTATAAATATTAACTAAGTGAACTGGTATCATAGGAATAATTATTCAACTACTCCTCCTACTACTAATACTAATAAATGTTCTGCTTAACATTACTAAACCATTCTTTAATCCAAATACCATATTATAAAAAAACAAAACAAAACAAAAAAACACCTTGGACTTTGTGATAAATAAGAGATCCGTTTAAAAGACACGTAATTGCTCACATGTGCACTACCACATGAGAGTGAGGCTCATCCGTTGTCTTTCAAGCATAACTAATTCAGGTGCAACTTTCCCCAAAAAATGCAAATAAAGTTAAAATAATGAGTTCACGTAAACTTAAAAGGAAGGAAAGGGGAAAAACAGATGTGTGGCATAGATAGATTAGTTCTGATGTTGGCCTAAAGCAATCTACAACCTTCAGCCTATATAATTAGGTGAAAGTAGTTGTAGCATTGTACAGCTAATTGTAACGATTGACACTGTTTATAGCTCTGAGATTGTACATTTATGCTGTGATCAGCTAATGGCAGAAAAGGAGTAAGTGCTTCAACAGTTTTTTCCAGCTGTGGCCAATATTTTAATCTGAATGGGTTAATCATGATAAGACCCCATAGTTTCCCTTCAGTAGAAACATCATCAAGATAAAACTTCTATGAATTATTTCTGAAGGTCTTGGAAAATCTTAAGGGCGTAACTGTGAAGAGGTCTAAGGAAAATAACATTTTGGATAACACTGCAAAAAGCAAAAGACAATAACGAGAAAAGACTGTAAAATCCATAATTCATAAATATATATTTTGATAGTGACAAAGAATTGGTTTTATTTGATTTTCCTTTTGCATTGTCTATCTTTCTGCAGAGATTGTTGTTAAATGAGCCACTTTTCTGTCAAATTCTGCAAAAAGAAATGCAGACATTTCACCATGTAATAGGTTTTCCCACCGTCCGCTACTGCTTTTGCAGTCACCAAGACTAATTTAAAAGCTAAAATACACAAAAAGTTTGAGAAGAGAACCTTAAGTCCATCTACAGCACCCTAGTGCACATGTCTACATTTTGCTCAGGTTACAATTTGTTTATTGCATGTATATGCAGAGAGAGAGAGAGAGAGAGAAAGAGAGAGAGAGAGAGAGAGAGAGAGAAACTGAGATGAAAGCAAGTGTGTCTAGATTGTTAGACGCAGCAGACCATCACGTGAACATCAGGTCTCTAACGTACCACACGTTTCCTGCTGTAGGAGGTAAACTGCATGCTAGTACATGAGTGATATATTGATAACACATTTTTTAGGTTTCTTAATAAGCACAATATGACTACTGCAAGCATTTATATCTGGGATTAAAGGAAAAGAAGTACAAGACGCAATGCACTCAATCTCAAAGTGAATTGAAACTCTGAATAAAATAAAATATTTATACAACAGTTCTTCTGAAATCCCAAAACTGATTGGTCAAAGGGTGTTGATTCATTTTCTATAACAGCCTTTGTCAGAAACGTATATGCTGATTTAATATATTATCTTTTCTATAGTAACAAATCATTTACAGAGACATTACAAATTTGTTTAGTAATAAACATATATAGTAGTGAATATGTTGAAGCTTTCTATAAATGTAGACAAATGGAGACCTCCTTAATGGAAATTTCACACCCAGACAAATATCTAAGCTTAGGATTAAACCAGGGTTCCAGAGTTGCACCATCATTACATTTACATTATGGCATTTGGCAGATGCCCTTATTCAGAGCGACTTACATTTTTATCTCATTATACATCTGAGCAGTTGAGGGTTAAGGGCCTTGCTCGGGGGCCTGGTGGTCTTGGGATTTGAACCTGGGACCTTCTGAACCGTAGCCCAACGCCTTAACCACTAAGCTGACCCATGGTAAATATTGGTATATTGCTTTATTTACAACAAAAGTTCGCATGAGAAAGTGCTGCAACCACCATCAATGGAATTTAGACACACAATATATATTTGTTTTCAACACCAGCAGTCTATTTGTGTGTGATCTACATCAGTCAGTGGGGAATGACTTAAAGTGTTAAAACACTTTTAACCAGCAGTATAGATCCCTGATGGTAAAATCCATGTTCTTACCAGTGAAAATTTAGTGTATGCAATAAATTGCTGCCATCTAGTGGTTAAAGGCAATCCTGGTGGTAAAATAAGTATTTAATCCAATAAAAGATTTATTAAAATAAAAAAGCTCACTGTGTTAACCATCTTTTAAAAAGGGGGGGAAAAACACACAAAACTTCCAAAGATTATTTTCAATAATCAAATGTGTAGCTCTTTAATGCTGATTATTCAATTAATCATATCAATAACATCAACAATCATACTGATTTTCACTGTTTTTTTAAAAAAGTGGTTTTGACACTTAAAACAAGCTTGAGCCTATCAAAAGCAAACACTTTTTGCTGGTTATTTAACATTTTAGTAGTCTGTATAAAAATGTCCTCAAAAAGCCAAATACTTCTACACACATTCTGGGGAAAAAAAGCAGCAATACTTCGGTCCTCATGTGAAGACAAAGTGATTCGATAATTAATCAGAACACAGTATAACTCAAATATTTACAAACCCGACACAAAAACCAAAGAACAGTGTATAGCAAATATTCAATTTAGAATGTAGAATACAGTTACAATACTTTTTTTTTCTCTTTTGTAACATAAAGAATGATAAAACTCATTCCTTAAACACACTGGTTGAAAACCGGGCAACATATTCATTTCATGTCAATATAGTTTTAGTAATGTTACATCTGGTGTTAATCAGACAAACACTCAGACTTCATGTTTATCCTGATTGTGCTGACAATGAACCAGACACAGATTTACCTCGATAAAGATTATATGAGCGACGGTTTGGGAAAACCAGTCAGATGTTCCTGTGGCTGAAGTCTGGAAAACATTTCGGTTTTGACCAAAATGGAAGATTTCTACTAATTATATACTTCGAAACCACTACTTTAGGGAAACATAAATATTTAGTATTTAACAAAAAAAGTTATATATTAAAAAGATTATGTTCTAACCATGCCTTGGCTGTATGACAAATACAGCTGGGAAAAACAATCAGTTTGCTTAGAGATGTCTAAAATCTAAATAGTGTGCTTTTCTCATGATTTGATCAAGTAGTTCCATAGTGCCATAGGAATTATCCACATCCTGTCTAATCCTGTCTCATTTATTTTGTATACAATTACCGATATCTGTGACATGTTCAAATCAAATGGTCATGAAACTCACTCAGCCCAACTACATGACCAAACCAGTGAGCAGTTCTTCCCTGATGTCCGCATAAACAGAGATACTGTAAATTGAGTGAAAGGAGGATGACGAGGCTTGTGTTTACATGTCCTGAGTGATTCTTTGCTCAGAAAAAGAAAGAAAGGTTTTTCATTGTAAATGTAGAATTCTTTTAAATTGGGAAGTGTTGATCTTGTTTCTGAAGTCTGAAGTAGATACAGTAACATCTAAACCAATCAGCCATAATGTAACACTAACAACACCATCAGGTAAATTGAATAACATAGATTAGAATTAGAATTGTATATCAGTAAACTGCTGACAGGATCACAGCAATTAAGCCTCATTTATGCCTGTGGGGAGCAAAGGCTAGCCTGTCTGGTCTGACTCCACAGAAAAGGCAATGTAGCACAAATTGCTATAAAAAAAAGTTTATGTTGGCTATAATAAAAAGGTATCAGAACACTCAGTGCATCACAGCTTGCTAAGTAATGAGATTAGTAGGCTGTTGGTAAATCCTTCAAACTCCCCAGATTTTAATCTGATCAAGCATCCTTGGGATGTTCTGGACAAATAAGTCCAACCTGAAAACCACAACAATTAAAAGATCTAATTTTAACGTCCTGGTGCCAGACACCACAGCACACCTTTAGATTTCTTGCAGAGTCGAGCCCTGAAGGGTCAGAACTGCTTTGGTGGCAAAAGGGAATCAAAAAACCTCTGTGGTTTTAATGTTATGACTGATGTTCTGCCTTCAACTTTTGTTCTTTGCATATTTTGGGGTAATTACATGCAAAATATGAGCATGTGAAGGGTTTTCCCAGACTGCCACACATACATAAAAAAAATGATTGAAGAAGTGAAAAAGGTGTACACCCCTAAACAAGACCAAATATAAAATACATATCACAAAGGACGAGCTGTGTGCTATATTTGCAAATTTATCTAAGTAAATGTGAGCAGTGCTGAAGTGTCACATGGTGATGATAGTCATGTCTCTTCCTAAATCGTACTAAAGCTCTAAACAGCTTAATAAACAGCATATCTTGTAATATTTTTTCATTGCTCAGTGGAAATCCAGCAATTTAAACATGCCTATAGTTATTTGTGCAACACACAGGTGGGGAGAATAGAAAAACCAAAAAACACCTAAAACGGCCCATCGGTCTATAATAAATAGGACAAGTTTAGAAATTTCTGCAGGCATAGAAAAATCTTAAAAAAGACAATCAGAGCTGAAGAAAATCCTCACAGGAAAGTAAACAGCACTGTGGTTTTCCCATTCATAAACAACCACTTTGCTCATTCTAACGATTCATCCTGCTGTACTAATGCACATCATTACAGATCAATAAAACACTATTTATTTATTTATTTATTTAAAAAACAAAACAAAAAGAAAAGTAAACAATCAACAGATTAGATTGAAGTGCACTCTAATAAAGGAAGCGCCTAATTAAGATCCATGTTCTTTTTCTACAAATAATCTAACCAGTTCTATCACTGGAGTTGATTCTTGGTCACGTTTTTGTGCTTCACCTTTTTTTTTTTCAAGTATTCTCAGTACATCTCCTGTTGTTCCGAGTACATACATGCTATCCAACAATAAATAAGGAAAATAAAGAAGAGCTGGATAGACCAAAATTCCAGAGGATAAGCCATTGTCATTAATTGAACACTTAAACTAGACACACCAGCCTCATGAAGCCCTAACAGACCACCAAACCTTGACAGCTACAGTCACTATGCCTGCTATATACTGTGTACACTGTGTGTGCATGTGTGTGTGCATGTGTGTGTGCATGTGTGTGTGCATGTGGGTGCGTTTTGACGTTCTGCCTGAGTGAGGTTCAGTCAGCTCAGGAGGAAAGTTTGGAGTAACTTGGTGGAGAAAACTTGCGCTTCAGGTACTTGATGATGTACAGAGGCAGGCAGCTGACCAGTGTGATCACACACACCTTCCATAGGAACGTCTTGGTCGTGATGAATAACAGATCTGGTGGAACAACACAAAGGAAGAGAGAGAGAGAGACAATTCCAGATCAGATCAGTATTTCTGCTGCATCTAGTGTCTTATCAGCTTTGACTGGAAAAGGGTCTGGCACATGGTGATACAGTGAGGAGTGATGGTGGAATGTTTTGGAGGAGGAGGAGGTGGAGGAACGAGTCACTGATTCATAGCACTGTCATCGCACAGCTCCTGATGAGACAATGAGTGAGAGGTGACTGGGGGGAAAGGACATGCATCTGAGGAAGGGAATCCATGTGAGATTAGAGAACATGAACCTACCCAGGAAGGCTCCTAAGGACACTCTACCTATGCCTGAGTGAAAGCCATGGAGCAAAGCAGCAGGAGAGAGAGACAGGAGGGTGAAAGAGAGACAAAGAGAATGAGAGAGAGAATATGCAAAGAGCTTAGAAATCGAGCAAAGACATCAATCAAGACAGGATTATAGCACGGTGGTGTTAAATTCTCAAATGTGATTAATCAGAAGGTGTTGATTCATTTTATACAGCAGCTGCAAGGGTTATAAACTCCTGGGTTTATATGAATGCATTTGTATAAATGTGTTACTGTATCAATACTCACACTCATTGCGAGTGCTTCATACAAAAGTTGTATTTGTTAAGTATGAATTTCAACAAAAAGAAGCAATTTGCAGGCATGCTTACCAAAGTACTCGTTGAGAAATGCGAGCGAGGCGAGGTAGCAGCCGAGGCTGAAGAACTCTGCCACCACCATGAGCCAGTGCCAGGTTCGTACGGTCAGAGCCACCATCAGCAGCTCGGTAAGAACCAGGGCTGTGAATGAGATAGCCACCACATGTACGAACTCCTGATCGAATAGCACTAGGGCGCCGTACATCAGGATGCCCCCTGGTGGAGAAAAAAAATTATGATTTATTCCTTTTTTTTTTTCAAATAGCATGATATACTGTACATAACTAGAGCAACACCATACAGCTGGAAATTTCCAAAACTAATAAGCAAAATAATCAAAATAATAATAAGAGAAAATGTACTGATGTTTGCATGAGCAAACATACACAAAAAGCACAGATTTTGTTCTGGATGCTCTGCTGTAACGCCGCTTTCCAATACCTACTGTATCAGTATCTCCTTTTTTTATTTTCATCATAAACGGCACCCGGCTCAGCCTAATGGCCTCTGACTGATCACATAATTGCGCCTCTTCATGTGGCGGAGGCTTGGGGCATTCCTCCGAGTTAACTGCCGTATTAAATGAGGCCGTCGCCCCTATAGACCCCACTGTCGCTTTTCTCTGTGTACCGAGGTTTAATTAAAAAGCGGGAGCTGTCGGGATGTCACGCTTGGACAGGGACACTGATCTCTCTCGCTCGCTGAACGCCCGGATCCGTTTACGTGACAGAAAGCGCCTGGGCTTTCAGTGCTTCCGGATAAAAGTTTATCCAGGACATAAGGTATGGTATACATTTGCACTATATTGTTTATTAGGCATTTAATGTTTATTTATACCATTATTATGTATATAGGTTCATAATTGTTATAATTATACCACTTAAGTTTATTTTAGCCAATACCTACAGCACTAAACTCCTACAGTACTCCTGAACACAAAAAAACATAAGAAGACATTTCATATTTATATACAAATATAAAAAAATGATGCTGTACCTTGATACACACTTATCAAGACCCAAATGAGAAAGGTTTTGAATGACAAGGAGCGTCCCTAAAGAAAAGTAGAGAATATAAATCATTGACACATACATCAAGCAAAGAAAAAGGCAATACATTTCCAATTTGAAAGATAAACACTGAGTAAGTAGACACTGTGGAGTTTTGAAGGTGGTTAAACATGCTTTGCTGCATTACCTTGGTAAGGTCTTTGTAAAGCTCTGGGTAAAGCAATGCCATATCTGGCTTTACATCCTGATCTAGCACCAGAGAGAATACTGGGAACATGGTGTATATTGTAGCATACCTGTAAATATAAGCAAACATTAAGACAACGTACATGCAGCTCAAGTGAGAAAGATACCAAAAAAAAAGATCATGAGACACCATCGTAGCTGACGTACCCAACCATGAGGAAGCCTTGGTACAAAGGAACGGATGCAAAGTAGAAAATAGATGAAAAGACGGCCTATGGAAAAAAACAATCTCTGAATAAACAGCTTTGGAGCAGAACAATATTATGAAAATATGACTAAGAATTAATTGTATAGAAAAGTGTGACATAAAAGACATTTTAACCAAACACAGTCTTACCTGCATGGTTGATATGATCATGCCGCGGTGCATAACGAACTGGCCGAGAGCGGCGGAGCGCTTGTAGCTGTTGCGTCCGTGCACCACCAGCAGCCTTCCAATGTGTTTAAACTGCGTTATGGAGAAATCTGCCGCTAGCGACGCCTGCTTGCCCTCCTACACACGATCACAAACGTACAACATTACAAATCACACTACACAACACTAAACACAAACATTTACTACCTGGCGATTATTCATCCTAAGACTTTCTTTTGTTTACAATTTTGTTAAATATTTATTCAATAATAAAATAGATAAATAAATATTAGAAATTAAGGAAATTTTTGCTGATCAGAACATATCGTCAGACTCAACCAGACTGATCACGTTACCTTTCCTTCAATGCCGATGCCACAGTCCGCAGCCTGGATCATACTTACATCATTTCCACCATCACCTGAGCAGTGAGCAAGAATATAACATTTGAGTGTCATAAAACATAAATATCACATGCAGTACCTTGTTAAAAAGCAAAAGGGTTAAAATAGCTTAAAAATATAGTTTGAAATCTTTTACCTTCATAATAGACCATATTTTTTAGACCATAAATTTTATTATATAGAATAATAATGTATAAAATATATAAAATAAATGTGAAATTAGATGAACAAGACAGTGAAGTCTATTAAAACGAATGAGAGAAAGAGAAAGAGAGAGAGAAAGTGCACGAGCTGACCAATAGCACAGGTTCTGTTGGCTGTGTGTTGCTGCAGCAGTCTGACAATCTGGGCTTTCTGTGTTGGAGAACAGCGACAGCACACCACCGCAGGGCACTGGCACGCCAGCTCCACAAACTCGTGCTCATAGTAACGCAGACACACCTGGAAAAACAACCGGATGTGCGCGCAAACACAGAAACAAGAATTCAAATGATCTAGGTATGCATGGTTATTTATGTTTCAGGTTTGCAGCACCTAACACCAACCTCATCAATAATACAGAGTGTTTAGGCTGGCCTACCTCCAGAGAGTCTCCTGAGATCACCAGAGCGCAGTCATGTTTCCTCCTGAAGGCATTCAGTTCCAGGTGGGCTTCACCACGATTAGACACCTAGCATCGACAGTGCAATTAAAACCCCACTGATTAGCGCCCAAGCACTATAGGGTGCGCGGAACCCTCTTGTTTTCCTAAGGATCATATATATATATATATATTTTTTTTTTTTCATTCTACCCTTTTGGGCTTTTTCAGTGTCTTAACATACTCAAAAACTCTAACCATGTTAAGAAAATTGACAGACAGGTGGAACTCTGCTGCCATTAGGATGTATAAGAGTCGCGTGGCCCACACAAGATTTTGCTGGATAGCTCATACACAGTTTCACGTAGGCACACGAAACTACTTTCAACTCAACAGGAGGCTGGTTATTTTGGGTCGTTCGCAAAAACGCACCCGATGGATTTTGATATACTCCTCCAAGGGAAGTTATACGATCGCCACCAAACCGGGCCGATGTGATCTAAAGACATTGAGGACGCAAAACTGCAGAGGGATTTTTGAAATCTCCAATGGGTCAGCCGTGATAATGTCTTAGACTTACACTGAAAAATTATTAATAACTTTGTGTCATTAAATTGAGTGACATTATATATATATATATATATATATATATATATATATATACATATATACATACATATACACACGTTCAGTGACATCGTTCAGTGACATCACATACAGTGACATAGTGTGAGGCTTATTTTCCAGCATTTGCGGCCTATTGTACACATCACAAATGTTCGCACGCGCACCTCTCTCATGGTGCACACATGCACAAACACAATTATATCACAATGTTAACACTCTCACTCTCACACAGACACACACACACACATGTATACACAAACACACTCGTAGTCATGTATATCACATATCACAAATTTTATTACGTACGTCTCTGTCTCACACGCCCGCACGCAGAAACACACACACTCGCACACACTAACATGTCACATGTCTCGCACACACATACTAACACATACATCACTAATATTAACACACAGACTCACACACCACACACAAACGTGCATAAACACATTTACTCGTCACACACAGACTGACACATCCACACGTCACACACACACCTCTCACACACACTCACACACACTCACACACACTCACACACACTCACACACACTCACACACACACACACACACTCACACACACACTCACACACACACTCACACACACACTCACACACACACTCACACACACACTCACACACACACTCACACACACACTCACACACACACTCACACACACACTCACACACACACTCACACACACACTCACACACACACTCACACACACACTCACACACACACTCACACACACACTCACACACACACTCACACACACACTCACACACACACTCACACACACACTC